>NW_027464899.1:0-137500 GCF_043290135.1 Rhipicephalus microplus
TGTGAACGAAACAGTGTAATAGAGCGTTTTGAGATACAAGTGCAAATGTTAGGTTAGGGTAAGATATGAACCGTCGTAAAACCACAATAAACAATCTCACTTAGTGAGATGCAGTGTTTTTCACCATTACAAGTCAGAAACTGCGATATCTAATGTGAAAGCACATGAAACCGTCGTAATGTTGTAGAGAGCATTGTAAAGTAGCGAGTAAAACGTTTTCTAACGATAGAAGTGCGAAGGTTATGTTAGGTTGAGTTTAAGCTAAGTAGCGTCGTGAAACCACCAGAAACGACGTCATCTAACGAGATGGTGTTGTTCTATTGCGACTACGAAACTGCGATAGGTGAAATATTGTGAAAGCACACAAAACGGCATGAACAAGCCAGATACTGCGTGTTGTACCGTTACAAGTGCGAAACTGCTATAATGTGATATTCTCGTTAAAGCGCATGCAAGCATCGTGAAACCTTAAAGAACAATGTCATTTAGCGAAATACAGCGTTCTGTACTGCAATAAGTTGGTGAAAAACTGTGAGGTTATGCAAATATCGTAATTGTGTACAAAACAGTGTAATAGAGCGTTTTTAGATACAAGTGCGAATGTTAGGTTAGGTTAAGATATGAACCGTCGTAAAACCACATTAAACATTGTCACTTAGTGAGGTGCAGTGTTTTTCACCATTACAAGTCGGGAACTGCGATATCTAATGTGAAAGCGCTTGCAAACGTCGTTAGGTCATGTTAGGTTAGGTTAGGTTAGGTTAGGTTACGTTAGGTTAGGTTAGGTTAGGTTTGGTTAGGTTAGGTTAGGGTATGTTAGGTAAGGTTTGGTTAGGTTAGGTTAGGTTAGGTTGGGTTAGGTAAAGTTAGGTTAGGTTAGGTTAGGTTAAGATATGAACCGCGCTAAATCCGCCTTAAACAATGTCACTTAGTGAGATGCTTTGTTTTTCACCATTACAAGTCGGGAACTGCGATATCTAATGTGAAAGCGCATGAAACCGTCGTAATCTTGTAGAAAACATTGTAAAGTAGCGAATAAAACGTTTTCTAACGATAGAAGTGCGAAGGTTAGGTTAGTTTGAGCTGGGTAGCGTCGTGAAACCACCAAAAACGATGTCATCTAACGAGATAGTGATGTTTTATTGCGAGTACAAAACTGCGATAGGTGAAATATTGGGAAAGCACACAAAATGGCATGAACTAGCCAGATACTGCGTCTTGTGCCGTTACAAGTGCGAAACTGCTTTATTGTGATATTCTCGTTAAAGCGCATGCAAGTATCGTGAAACCTTAAAGAACGATGTCATTTAGCGAGATACAGCGTTCTGTACTGTAATAAGTTGGTGAGAAACTGTGAGGTCAAGCAAATATCGTAATTGTGAACGAAACAGTGTAATTGAGCGTATTTAGATACAAGTGCGAATGTTAGGGTAGGTTGAGATATCAACCGTCGTAAAACCGCATTAAACAATGTCACTTAGTGAGATGTAGTGTTTTTCAACATTACAAGTCGGGAACTACGATATCTAATGTGAAAGCGCATGAAAGTCGTAATTTTGTAGAAAACATTGTAAAGTTGCGAGTAAAACGTTTTCTAACGATAGAAGTGCGAAGGTTAGCTTGAGTTATGTTAGTTTAAGCTATGTAGCGTCGTGAGACCACCAAAAAGGACGTCATCTAACGAGAAAGTGTTGTTTTATTGCATGTACGAAACTGCAATAGGTGAAATGTTGTGAAAGTACACAAAACGGCTTGAACAAGCCAGATACTGCGTGTTGTACCGTTACAAGTGCGAAACTGCTATAATGTGATATTCTCGTTAAAGCGCATGCAAGCATCGTGAAAGCTTAAAGAACGATGTCATTTAGCGAGATACAGCGTTCTGTACTGCAATAGGTTGGTGAAAAACTGTGAGGTTATGCAAATATCGTAATTGTGAACGAAACAGTGTAATAGAGCGTTTTTCAATACAAGTACGAATGTTAGGTTAGGTTAAGATATGAACCGTCGTAAAACCTCATTAAACAATGTCACTTAGTGAGATGCAGTGTTTTTCACCATTTCGGCATGGAAGCATCGGCAGAAGCATGTACTCATTCATGCTTCCCTACGTTTTGCAGTTTCTCGTCGAGTGCCTGAGTACAGCCAACGCCGGAGCATTGCTACCGCTCAGCGTACATTCCAGCGTGACTTTCCCTTCGACTGCTAACAGCACCTACCTGGATACAACCCAGGGTCCGGTGCTCTGCACTTTATCTCATCAGAGCTGGTTCTTCGAGGGGAGGGATCTCGCACGTGCCGCAGCAAAATCGTCATCGGCCACGACGACAGCGACACCACTGGCCCCTTTAAAACCGTGTTGCACGCATGCCACCGGCAGTGGGCATGGAAGCATCGGCAGAAGCATGTACTCATTCATGCTTCCCTACGTTTTGCAGGTCAGTTATTTTAACAGACTACCGTGTAGGAGTTTTCGATCTGACAACCCTTTTATTATGGTGCTTCCATGCCCAGAAGCCCTGTTACA
The DNA here is from genome assembly GCF_043290135.1 of Rhipicephalus microplus. Lineage (NCBI taxonomy): Eukaryota > Metazoa > Arthropoda > Arachnida > Ixodida > Ixodidae > Rhipicephalus > Rhipicephalus microplus. The sequence goes on from NW_027464899.1 coordinate 2,528, forward strand.
GCCTTTTTGTGACCTTTTGTTGTTAATATGTGGTGATGTCGAGCAGAACCCGGGACCCAAGGATGATCAAATTACTGAAATACATAAAATGGTGAAAGATATGCAAGAACGTTCGATTCGCATTGAAACCACGCAAGCGGTAATGTCAGGTGACATCCAGGAGCTTAAGCAACATCAGCTTTCGCTTACTAAAGACATTTCCAACATATTGACGCGCCTGGAAACGGTTGAAAAGCGGACATCCATTATAGACAACATTCAGCGCGAACTGACGGCAACGAGTCAACTTACAAGGCAAGTGCAGGGCGACATGCTTGGTCTACGTGCGCGTCTCGATGAGGCTGAGGATCGCTCTCGGAGGGATAATCTAGTATTCTTTGGTATCGCAGACAATGCCTCTGAAACTACGCAGCAGACTGAGGAAACTATCTTGAGCTTATTTCGCCAGTCCCTTGATCTAACTTTATCTGGTGATAACGTTGCACGCGCACATAGAATCGGCCGCTTTTCCACTAATAAAGTTCGTCCGATTATAGTAAAATTTTCCACCTACAAAACGAAAGAAATGGTTCTTTCAAAACGTCACATGCTCAAAGGAAGCAAAGTGGTTATGCGGGAGGATTTTTCTGCTAACACTCGCCGTACTAGAGCAATGCTGACCAACTTCGCCAAAGAGCTTCATTGCCCTTTCAGTGTGCGCTATAACAAACTTTTTGCAAATGAGAAATGTTATGGCTACGACTACGTTACTGATACAGTGCATGAAATCGGGCCATCCAGACGCGTAACTAATAACGCTAGTGTCGCCAACTCCTCTTCTCGGCAACTTCGTTCTGGTCGACAATTTAATGCTTCCTCGGGAAGCTAGGATGAAGCAAGGGGTGGTGGCACTTGCGTTGACCACAGAAAATTGATCGTGCTGTCTACTAATGTTCGCAGCCTCCTGTCCAAGAAAGATGAAATGAGTGCAGCAGTTAATGATTCAAACGCCGATATTATTGCGGTAACTGAAACGTGGCTTTGCGACAAAATACGAAACGAAGAGCTGCTGTGCTGTGATAAAAAATACAAAATATATCGCTGCGACAGACCTAATAGATGTGGCGGTGGTGTTCTTCTTGCGGTGAATGAGAGCATTGAAAACTACGCTGTTGCAATAGACTCGGTTTTGGAGGCAACATGGTGTTGCCTCAACGTGGCTTTTAGAAAAGTTGTCATTGGCGTATGTTACCGCCCACCTTCAGGAAGTGCAAACTTTTGCAATGACCTACATGATTGTCTGAGCCATGTGAAGGTTTTGTTTCCTCGCGCAGCTGTGATTCTACTAGGCGATTTCAATTTCCCTAACATTGTGTGGTCAAATTCTTATTCATATTCCTTGCCTAACTCAGCGGAAGCGGAGCATTTTATTCGCATCTGTTAAGATTTTGGTTTGACGCAGCTTGTTAATTTTCCTACGCGCGTTACCGATACTACGTCATCCATTCTTGATCTTATATTGACATCAGAACCAGATATTGTATCTTCAGTGTCCAATGTACCTGGTATCAGTGATCACGATATTATTCAAGCAAATATATTGCTGCCATTCTCACGCATGCGTAAGCAGCTTAAAACTATACGGGATTACAGAAAGGCTGACTTTGACTCAATTAACAAGGATTTGGGCACATTCCTAGATGAATTCTTACCCAACTACCCTGAAAGATCGGTGCAGAGCAACTGGGACTTATTTAAAGCTAAAGTTTCAGAGCTAACCGTTAAACATATCCCTATAAAACAAGTTCTTTCCAATACACGTGCTCCATGGTACAACAGATACATAAACCGCCTTTCAAACCGTAAGAAAAGGTTTTATCGTGCTGCTGTCAAATCCCCGTCTGATAAACGTTGGTCTACTTACAAATCTGCTGCCACAACCTATTTATCTGAAGTGAAACGAGCTAAGTCTTCCTTTTTTAGTCACACTCTACCGGTTATGCTGAAAAATAACCCTAGACAGTTTTGGAATTTCATGCGTGGCAGCGAGCGCCGCGCTACAGCCTTGCTGACAGCTGAAGGGCATCCCGTGCCCGACGTAGAATGCGCATCTGTACTAAATGACACATTCATAAAAGCTTTCTCTCACCAGGCGACCATCAACAACCAAATCTCCTTGCCGTCACCCCATTACCTACCTATGGACGCTATCTTCGTTACCTCGGAAGGTATTCGTGCGGTCATTAAGAAACTTAAAAACTCATCATCATGTGGAGTTGATGGTATCAATGCTAAATTCCTGAAGAACACTGTTGAATACTCCTCTATTATCCTGTCATGCATTTTTTCACAGTCCCTGCAGCATTCTAGCCTTCCGGAAGACTGGCTGGTCGGTAAGATAGTGCCAGTTCACAAATCAGGGCTAACACACAATCCATCAAACTTCCGTCCAATTTCACTGACATCTGTCCCGTGCAAAATACTTGAGCATATCATTTTCACCCACCTTGTTAACTTTCTCGAGTCTAACCAGTTTTTCACACCCTCGCAACACGGTTTCCGCAAGAATTTTTCTTGCGAAACGCAGCTCTTAGTCTTTACAAACGACCTGCATGTCCTACTCGATTCTGGATTCACCATTGACTGTATTTTTTTAGATTATTCTAAGGCATTCGATAAGGTCAGTCATCAGTTACTACTTCTTAAGATGAAACACTTAAACCTAGACCCTAACGTGTTTAACTGGATTCGAGCCTTTCTTTCCAACCGAACACAGTTTGTTTCTGCTAACAATATTGATTCCCCCGTCCAGCCGGTGCTCTCGGGTGTTCCCCAAGGCTCTGTGTTGGGACCCTTACTGTTCTTAATTTTCATGAACGACCTGCCAACTAATGTCTCATCAAAGGTATGCCTATTCGCAGATGACTGTGTAATTTATCGGAAAATAACTAACCAAAATGATGTTACCTCGCTCCAGACGGATTTAAATAACATATTTACCTGGTGTCAATTATGTAACATGGAACTAAACATTTCAAAATGCAAAGCAATGCGTGTGTGCCGCACCTCACTTGCGTATCCAGATTATCATCTCAATGATACCCACCTCGAGTCTGTTTCATTTTACAAATACCTAGGTGTTCATATTTCCAGTAACCTGTCATGGAACCACCATGTGGAGCACATCATCGCCAAGGCTAACCGTTCTCTCGGGTATTTTCGCAGGAACTTCTACATGGCGCCCTCATCCCTTAAGAAACTTCTTTACACTACTTATATTCGTCCATCACTTGAATACGCATCATCCGTCTGGGATCCTGGTGGCACTACACTTACACATGAATTAGAAGCAGTCCAGAATCGTTCAGTTCGCTTCAGTTTAGCCAATTATAACCGCACGGCCAGTGTTACCTTAATGAAGTCCCAGCTCAACCTTCCTGAACTCGCCATTCGGCGTAAAATAGCCCGACTCAGTCTCCTTCATAAACTTTATCATAGCAAAAATCTTCGTGAACAGTTTATTAAACCCCCCTCATTCATATCACCCAGATTGGACCATCTGCAAAAAGTTCATGTTCCCCGCTGCAGAACCGTAACCTATTCGCATGCCTTCATTCCAAGAACCACATCCGAATGGAATCTACTACCACAATCAGCTACGGCTATTACCGATACATCACGTTTTAGGGCCTTTTTGCAAAACATGTTTTGCGATGTTTGATTTTGCTTCGTGTTATATATGTCGTGCTTTTTTTTTTATCAAAATCGTTGTCATGTATTCCCGCTGCTACATTTAATTCTTTGTTACTGTGTGTTTTTGCCAACCGCTTTGTATTTTCCCTTCTTTTCCTTTACGTTTTGCCGTTTTGCCGTTTTTTTTTTTAACAAAATCGTTGTAATGTATTACCGCTACTACATTTAATTCTTTGTTACTGTGTGTTTTTGCCAATCGCTTTGTATTTTCCCTTCTTTTCCTTTACGTTTTGCCGTTTGCTGTATTATTTTGTATTGCCACTCCCCTCTGTAATGCCTTCGGGCCCTGAGGGTACCATAAATAAATAAATAAAAATACAAGTCGGGAACTGCGATATCTAATGGGAAAGCGCTTGCAAACGTCGTTAGGTTAGGTTAGGTTAGGTTAGGTTACGTTAGGTTAGGTTTGGTTAGGTTAGGTTAGGTTAGGTTATGTTAGGTAAGGTTTGGTTAGGTTAGGTTAGGTTAGGTTGGGTTAGGTAAGGTTAGGTTAGGTTGGGTTAGGTTAGGTTAGGTTAGGTTAAGATATGAACCGCGCTAAAACCGCATTAAACATTGTCACTTAGTAAGATGCTGTGTTTTTCACCATTACAAGTCGGGAACTGCGATATCTAATGTGAAAGCGCATGAAACCGTCGTAATCTTGTAGAAAACATTGTAAAGTAGCGAATAAAACGTTTTCTAACGATAGAAGTGCGAAGGTTAGGTTAGTTTGAGCTACGTAGCGTCGTGAAACCACCAAAAACGATGCCATCTAACGAGATAGTGTTGTTTTATTGCGAGTATTAAACTGCGATAGGTGAAATGTTGTGAAAGCACACAAAACGACATGAACAAGCCAAATACTGCGTGTTCTACCGTTACAAGTGCGAAACTGCTATATTGTGATATTCTCGTTAAAGCGCATGCAAGCATCGCGAAACCTTAAAGAACAATGTCATTTAGCGAGATACAGCGTTCTGTACTGCAATAAGTTGGTGAAAAACTGTGAGGTTATGCAAATATCGTAATTGTGAACAATACAGTGTAATAGAGCGTCTTTAGATACAAATGCGAATGTTAGGTTAGGTTAAGATATGAACCGTCGTAAAACCGCATTAAACAATGTCACTTAGTGAGATGCAGTGTTTTTCACCATTACAAGTCGGGAACTGCGATATCTAATGTGAAAGCGCTTTCAAACGTCGTTAGGTTAGGTTACGTTAGGTTAGGTTAGGTTAGGTTACGTTAGTTTAGGTTAGGTTAGGTTAGGTTAGGTTGGGTTAGGTTAGGTTAGGTTAGGTTGGGTTGGGTCGGGTTAGGTTAGGTTAGGTTAGGTTACGTTAGGTTAAGGTATGAACCGTCGTAAAACCGCATTAAACAATGTCACTTATTGAGATGTAGTGTTTTTCAACATTACAAGTCGGGAACTACAATATCTAATGTGAAAGCGCATGAAACCGTCGCAATCTTGTAGAAAACATTGTAAAGTTGCGAGTAAAACGTTTTCTAACGATAGAAGTGCGAAGGTTAGGTTAGGTTAGGTTAGTTTAAGCTAGGTAGCGTCGTGAAACTACCAAAAACGACGTCATCTAACGAGATAGTGTTGTTTTATTGCGAGTATTAAACTGCGATAGGTGAAATGTTGTGAAAGCACACAAAACGGCATGAACAAGCCAAATACTGCGTGTTCTACCGTTACAAGTGCGAAACTGCTATATTATGATATTCTCGTTAAAGCGCATGCAAGCATCGTGAAACCTTAAAGAACAAAGTCATTTAGCGAGATACAGCGTTCTGTACTGCAATAAGTTGGTGAAAAACTGTGAGGTTATGCAAATATCGTAATTGTGAACAAAACAGTGTAATAGAGCGTTTTTAGATACAAGTGCGAATGTTAGGTTAGGTTAAGATATGAACCGTCGTAAAACCGCATGAAACAATGTCAATTAGTGAGATGCAGTGTTTTTCACCATTAAAAGTGGGGATCTGCGATATCTAATGTGAAAGCGCTTGCAACCGTCGTTAGGTTAGGTTAGGTTAGGTTAGGTTAGGTTTGGTTAGGTTAGGTTAGGTTAGGTTAGGTTAGATTAGGTTAGGTTGGGTTGAGTTGGGTTAGGTTAGGTTAGGTTAGGTTGGGTTAGGTTAGGTTAGGTTAGGTTAGGTTACGTTAGGTTAGGTTAGGTTAGGTTACGTTAGGTTAGGTTAGGTTAGGTAAGGATAATTTGGTTATGTTAGGTAAGGTTAGGTTAGGTTAGGTTAGGTTGGGTTGGGTGTTGTTGGGTTGGGTTGGGTTGGGTTAGGTTGGGTTAGGTTAGGTTAGGTTACGTTAGGTTAGGTTAGGTTAGGTTACGTTAGGTTATGTTAGGTTAGATTAGGTTACGTTAAGTTAGGTTAGGTCAGGTGAGGTTAGGTTACGTTAGAATAGGTTAGGTTAGGTTAGGTTACGTTAGGTTAGGTTAAGTAAGGTTAGGTTAGGTTTGGTTAGGTTAGGTTAGGTTAGGTTAGCTTAGGTTAGGTTAGGTTGGGTTGGGTTAGGTTGGGTTAGGTTAGGTTAGGTTAGGTTAGGTTGGGTTAGGTTAGTTTAGGTTAGGTTAGGTTAGGTTAGGTTGGGTTGGGATGGGTTAGGTTAGGTTAGGTTAGTTTAGGTTAGGTAAGGTTAGGTTAGGTTAGGTTAGGTTACGTTAGGTTAAGGTATGAACCGTCGTAAAACCACATTAAACAATGTCACTTAGGGAGATGCAGTGTTTTTCACCTTTACAAGTTGGGAACTGTGATATCTAATGTGAAAGCGCTTGCAACCGTCGTAATGTTGTAGAAAGCAATGTAAAGTAGCGAGTAAAACGTTTTCTAACGATAGAAGTGCGAAGGTTATGTTAGGTTGAGTTATGTTAGTTTAAGCTAGGTAGCGTCGTGAAACTACCAAAAACAACGTCATCTAACGAGATAGTGTTGTTTTATTGCGAGTACGAAACTGCGATAGGTGAAATGTTGTGAAAGCACACAAAACGGCATGAACAAGCCAAATACTGCGTGTTGTACCGTTACAAGTGCGAAACTGCTATGTTGTGATATTCTCGTTAAAGCGCATGCAAGCATCGTGAAACCTTAAAGAACGATGTCATTTAGCGAGATACAGCGTTCTGTACTGCAATAAGTTGGTGAAAAACTGTGAGGTTATGCAAATATCTTAATTGTGAACGAAACAGTGTAATAGAGCGTTTTTTAATACAAGTGCGAATGTTAGGTTAGGTTGAGATATCAAGCGTCGTGAAACCGCATTAAACAATGTCACTTAGTGAGATGTAGTAATTTTCAACATTACAAGTCGGGAACTATGATATCTAATGTGAAAGCGCATGAAACCGTCGTAATCTTGTAGAAAACATTGTAAAGTTGCGAGTAAAACGTTTTATAACGATAGAAGTGCGAAGGTTAGGTTAGGTTAGTTTAGTTTAAGCTAGGTAGCGTCGTGAAACTACCAAAAACGACGTCATCTAACGAGATAGTGTTGTTTTATTGCGAGTATTAAACTGCGATAGGTGAAATATTGTGAGAGCACACAAAACGGCATGAACAAGCTAGATACTGCGTGTTGTAGCGTTACAAGTGCGATACTGCTATAATGTGATATTCTCGTTAAAGCGCATGCAAGCATCGTGAAACCTCAAAGAACAATGTCATTTAGCGAGATACAGCGTTCTGTACTGCAATAAGTTGGTGAAAAACTGTGAGGTTATGCAAATATCGTAATTGTGAACGAAGCAGTGTAATAGAGCGTTTTTAGATACAAGTGCGAATGTTAGGTTAGGTTAAGATATGAACCGTCGTAAAACCGCAAGAAACAATGTCACTTAGTGAGATGCAGTGTTTCTCACCATTACAAGTCGGGAACTGCGATATCTAATGTGAAAGCGCTTGCAACCGTCGTTAGGTTAGGTTAGGTTAGGTTAGGTTAGGTTAGGTTAGGTTTGGTTAGGTTAGGTTAGGTTAGGTTAGATTAGGTTAGGTTGGGTTGAGTTGGGTTAGGTTAGGTTAGGTTAGGTTAGGTTACGTTAGGTTAGGTTAGGTTAGGTAAGAATAATTTGGTTAGGTTAGGTAAGGTTAGGTTAGGTTAGGTTGGGTTGGGTTTTGTTGGGTTGGGTTGGGTTGGGGTAGGTTGGGTTAGGTTAGGTTAGGTTACGTTAGGTTAGGTTAGGTTAGGTTACGTTAGGTTATGTTAGGTTAGGTTAGGTTACGTTAGGTTAGGTTAGGTAAGGTAAGGTTGGGTTGGGTTGGGTTAGGTTAGTTTAGGTTAGGTTAGGTTAGGTAGGGTTGGGTTGGGTTAGGTTAGGTTAGGTTAGGTAAGGTTACGTTAGGTTAGGTTAGGTTAGGTTTGGTTAGGTTAGGTTAGGTTAGGTTAGGTTACGTTAGGTTAGGTTAGGTTAGGTTTGGTTAGGTTAGGTTAGGTTAGGTTATGTTAGGTAAGGTTTGGTTAGGTTAGGTTAGGTTAGGTTGGGTTAGGTTGGGTTAGGTAAGGTTAGGTTAGGTTAGGTTAAGATATGAACCGCGCTAAAACCGCATTAAACATTGTCACTTAGTAAGATGCTGTGTTTTTCACCATTACAAGTCGGGAACTGCGATATCTAATGTGAAAGCCCATGAAACCGTCGTAATCTTGTAGAAAACATTGTAAAGTTGCGAGTAAAACGTTTTCTAACGATAGAAGTGCGAAGGTTAGGTTAGGTTAGGTTAGTATAAGCTAGGTAGCGTCGTGAAACTACCAAAAACGACGTCATCTAACGAGATAGTGTTGTTTTATTGCGAGTATTAAACTGCGATAGGTGAAATGTTGTGAAAGCACACAAAACGGCATGAACAAGCCAAATACTGCGTGTTCTAACGTTACAAGTGCGAAACTGCTATATTGTGATATTCTCGTTAAAGCGCATGCAAGCATCGTGAAACCTTAAAGAACAATGTCATTTAGCGAGATACAGCATTCTGTACTGCAATAAGTTGGTGAAAAACTGTGAGGTTATGCAAATATCGTAATTGTGAACAAAACAGTGTAATAGAGCGTTTTTAGATACAAGTGCGAATGTTAGGTTAGGTTAAGATATGAACCGTCGTAAAACCGCATTAAACAATGTCAATTAGTGAGATGCAGTGTTTTTCACCATTAAAAGTGGGGAACTGCGATATCTAATGTGAAAGCGATTGCAACCGTCGTTAGGTTAGTTTAGGTTAGGTTAGGTTTGGTTAGGTTAGGTTAGGTTAGGTTAGATTAGGTTAGGTTAGGTTGAGTTGGGTTAGGTTAGGTTAGGTTAGGTTAGGTTGGGTTAGGTTAGGTTAGGTTAGGTTAGGTTAGGTTACATTAGGTTAGGTTAGGTTACGTTAGGTTAGGTTAGGTTAGGTTAGGTTTGGTTAGGTTAGGTTAGGTTAGCTTAGGTTAGGTTAGGTTGGGTTGGGTTGGGTTAGGTTGGGTTAGGTTAGGTTAGGTTAGGTTGGGTTAGATTAGTTTAGGTTAGGTTAGGTTAGGTTAGGTTGGGTTGGGTTGGTTAGGTTAGGTTAGGTTAGATTAGGTAAGGTTAGGTTAGGTTAGGTTAGGTTAAAGTATGAACCGTCGTAAAACCGCATTAAACAATGTCACTTAGTGAGATGCAGTGTTTTTCACCTTTACAAGTTGGGAACTGCGATATCTAATGTGAAAGCGCTTGAAACCGTCGTAATGTTGTAGAAAGCAATGTAAAGTAGCGAGTAAAACGTTTTCTAACGATAGAAGTGCGAAGTTTATGTTAGGTTGAGTTATGTTAGTTTAAGCTAGGTAGCATCGTGAAACTACCAAAAACAACGTCATCTAACGAGATAGTGTTGTTTTATTGCGAATACGAAACTGCGATAGGTGAAATGTTGTGAAAGCACACAAAACGGCATGAACAAGCCAAATACTGCGTGTTGTACCGTTACAAGTGCGAAACTGCTATGTTGTGATATTCTCGTTGAAGCGCATGCAAGCATCGTGAAACCTTAAAGAACGATGTCATTTAGTGAGATACAGCGTTCTGTACTGCAATAAGTTGGTGAAAAACTGTGAGGTTATGCAAATATCGTAATTGTGAACGAAACAGTGTAATAGAGCGTTTTAATACAAGTGCGAATCTTAGGTTAGGGTAAGATATGAACCGTCGTAAAACCGCATTAAACAATGTCACTTAGTGAGATGCAGTGTTTTTCACCATTGCAAGTCGGGAACTGCGATATTTAATGTGAAAGCGCTTGCAAACGTCGTTAGGTTAGGTTAGGTTAGGTTACGTTACGTTAGGTTAGGTTAGGTTTGGTTAGGTTAGGTTAGGTTAGGTTAGGGTATGTTAGGTAAGGTTTGGTTAGGTTAGGTTAGGTTAGGTTGGGTTAGGTAAGGTTAGGTTAGGTTGGGTTAGGTTAGGTTAGGTTAGGTTAAGATATGAACCGCGCTAAAACCGCATTAAACAATGTCACTTAGTGAGATGCTGTGTTTTTCACCATTACAAGTCGGGAACTGCGATATCTAATGTGAAAGCGCATGAAACCGTCGTAATCTTGTAGAAAACATTGTAAAGTTGCGAGTAAAACGTTTTCTAACGATAGAAGTGCGAAGGTTAGCTTGAGTTATGTTAGTTTAAGCTATGTAGCGTCGTGAGACCACCAAAAAGGACGTCATCTAAGGAGATAGTGTTGTTTTATTGCATGTACGAAACTGCAATAGGGGAAATGTTGTGAAAGTACACAAAACGGCTTGAACAAGCCAGATACTGCGTGTTGTACCGTTACAAGTGCGAAACTGCTATAATGTGATATTCTCGTTAAAGCGCATGCAAGCATCGGGAAACCCTAAAGAATGATGTCATTTAGCGAGAGACAGCGTTCTGTACTGTAATAAGTTGGTGAAAAACTGTGAGGTCATGCAAATATCGTAACTGTGAACGAAACAGTGTAATAGAGCGTTTTGAGTTCAAGCGCGAATGGTAGGTTAGGTTAAGATATGAACCGTCGTAAAACCGCATTACACAATGTCACTATGTGAGATGCAGTGTTTATCACCATTACAAGTCGGGAACTGCGATATCTAATGTGAAAGCGCATGAAACCGTCGTAATGTTGTAGAGAGCATTGTAAAGTAGCGAGTAAAACGTTTTCTAACGATAGAAGTGCGAAGGTTATGTTAGGTTGAATTCTGTTAGTTTAAGGTAGGTAGCGTCGTGAAACCACCAAAAAGGACGTCATCTAACGAGATATAATTGTTTTATTTCATGTACGAAACTGCAATAGGTGAAATGTTGTGAAAGCACACAAAACGGCATGAACAAGCCAAATACTGCGTGTTGTACCGTTACAAGTGCGAAACTGCTATGTTGTGATATTCTCGTTAAAGCGCATGCAAGCATCGTGAAACCTTAAAGAATGATGTCATTTAGCGATATACAGCGTTCTGTACTGTAATACGTTGGAGAAAAACTGTGAGGTCATGCAAATATCTTAAATGTGAACGAAACAGTGTAATAGAGCGTTTTTAGATACAAGTGCGAACGTTAGGTTAGGTTAAGATATGAACCGTCGTAAAACCGCATGAAAAAATGTCACTAAGTGAGATGCAGTGTTTTTCACCATTACAAGTCGGCAACTGCGATATCTATTGTGAAAGCGCATGAAACTGTCGTAATGTTGTAGAGAGCATTGTAAAGTAGCGAGTAAAACGTTTTCTAACGATATAAGTGCGAAGGTTATATTAGGTTGAGTTATGTTAGTTTAAGCTATGTAGCGTCGTGAGACCACCAAAAAGGACGTCATCTAACGAGATAGTGTTGTTTTATTGCATGTACGAAACTGCAATAGGTGAAATGTTGTGAAAGTACACAAAATGGCATGAACAAGCCAGATACTGCGTGTTGTACCGTTACAAGTGCGAAACTGCTATAATATGATATTCTCGTTGAAGCGCATGCAAGCATCGTGAAACCTTAAAGAACGATGTCGTTTAGCGAGATACAGCGTTCTGTACTGCAATAAGTTGGTGAAAAACTGTGAGGTTATGCAAATATCGTAATTGTGAACGAAACAGTGTAATAGAGCGTTTTTCAAAACAAGTGCGAAAGTTAGGTTAGGTTAAGATATGAACCGTCGTAAAACCGCATTAAACAATGCCACTTAGTGAGATGCAGTGTTTTTCACCATTACAAGTCGGCAACTGCGATATCTAATGTGAAAGCGCTTGAAACCGTCGTAATGTTGTAGAAAGCAATGTAAAGTAGCGAGTAAAACGTTTTCTAACGATAGAAGTGCGAAGGTTATGTTAGGTTGAGTTATGTTAGTTTAAGCTAGGTAGCGTCGTGAAACTACCAAAAACAACGTCATCTAACGAGATAGTGTTGTTTTATTGCGAATACGAAACTGCGATAGGTGAAATGTTGTGAAAGCACACAAAACGGCATGAACAAGCCAAATACTGCGTGTTGTACCGTTACAAGTGCGAAACTGCTATGTTGTGATATTCTCGTTGAAGCGCATGCAAGCATCGTGAAACCTTAAAGAACGATGTCATTTAGTGAGATACAGCGTTCTGTACTGCAATAAGTTGGTGAAAAACTGTGAGGTTATGCAAATATCGTAATTGTGAACGAAACAGTGTAATAGAGCGTTTTAATACAAGTGCGAATCTTAGGTTAGGGTAAGATATGAACCGTCGTAAAACCGCATTAAACAATGTCACTTAGTGAGATGCAGTGTTTTTCACCATTGCAAGTCGGGAACTGCGATATTTAATGTGAAAGCGCTTGCAAACGTCGTTAGGTTAGGTTAGGTTACGTTACGTTAGGTTAGGTTAGGTTAGGTTAGGTTAGGTTAGGTTAGGTTAGGGTATGTTAGGTAAGGTTTGGTTAGGTTAGGTTAGGTTAGGTTGGGTTAGGTAAGGTTAGGTTAGGTTGGGTTAGGTTAGGTTAGGTTAGGTTAAGATATGAACCGCGCTAAAACCGCATTAAACAATGTCACTTAGTGAGATGCTGTGTTTTTCACCATTACAAGTCGGGAACTGCGATATCTAATGTGAAAGCGCATGAAACCGTCGTAATCTTGTAGAAAACATTGTAAAGTTGCGAGTAAAACGTTTTCTAACGATAGAAGTGCGAAGGTTAGCTTGAGTTATGTTAGTTTAAGCTATGTAGCGTCGTGAGACCACCAAAAAGGACGTCATCTAAGGAGATAGTGTTGTTTTATTGCATGTACGAAACTGCAATAGGGGAAATGTTGTGAAAGTACACAAAACGGCTTGAACAAGCCAGATACTGCGTGTTGTACCGTTACAAGTGCGAAACTGCTATAATGTGATATTCTCGTTAAAGCGCATGCAAGCATCGGGAAACCCTAAAGAATGATGTCATTTAGCGAGAGACAGCGTTCTGTACTGTAATAAGTTGGTGAAAAACTGTGAGGTCATGCAAATATCGTAACTGTGAACGAAACAGTGTAATAGAGCGTTTTGAGTTCAAGCGCGAATGGTAGGTTAGGTTAAGATATGAACCGTCGTAAAACCGCATTACACAATGTCACTATGTGAGATGCAGTGTTTATCACCATTACAAGTCGGGAACTGCGATATCTAATGTGAAAGCGCACGAAACCGTCGTAATGTTGTAGAGAGCATTGTAAAGTAGCGAGTAAAACGTTTTCTAACGATAGAAGTGCGAAGGTTATGTTAGGTTGAATTCTGTTAGTTTAAGGTAGGTAGCGTCGTGAAACCACCAAAAAGGACGTCATCTAACGAGATATAATTGTTTTATTTCATGTACGAAACTGCAATAGGTGAAATGTTGTGAAAGCACACAAAACGGCATGAACAAGCCAAATACTGCGTGTTGTACCGTTACAAGTGCGAAACTGCTATGTTGTGATATTCTCGTTAAAGCGCATGCAAGCATCGTGAAACCTTAAAGAATGATGTCATTTAGCGATATACAGCGTTCTGTACTGTAATACGTTGGAGAAAAACTGTGAGGTCATGCAAATATCTTAAATGTGAACGAAACAGTGTAATAGAGCGTTTTTAGATACAAGTGCGAACGTTAGGTTAGGTTAAGATATGAACCGTCGTAAAACCGCATGAAAAAATGTCACTAAGTGAGATGCAGTGTTTTTCACCATTACAAGTCGGCAACTGCGATATCTATTGTGAAAGCGCATGAAACTGTCGTAATGTTGTAGAGAGCATTGTAAAGTAGCGAGTAAAACGTTTTCTAACGATATAAGTGCGAAGGTTATATTAGGTTGAGTTATGTTAGTTTAAGCTATGTAGCGTCGTGAGACCACCAAAAAGGACGTCATCTAACGAGATAGTGTTGTTTTATTGCATGTACGAAACTGCAATAGGTGAAATGTTGTGAAAGTACACAAAATGGCATGAACAAGCCAGATACTGCGTGTTGTACCGTTACAAGTGCGAAACTGCTATAATATGATATTCTCGTTGAAGCGCATGCAAGCATCGTGAAACCTTAAAGAACGATGTCGTTTAGCGAGATACAGCGTTCTGTACTGCAATAAGTTGGTGAAAAACTGTGAGGTTATGTAAATATCGTAATTGTGAACGAAACAGTGTAATAGAGCGTTTTTCAAAACAAGTGCGAAAGTTAGGTTAGGTTAAGATATGAACCGTCGTAAAACCGCATTAAACAATGCCACTTAGTGAGATGCAGTGTTTTTCACCATTACAAGTCGGCAACTGCGATATCTAATGTGAAAGCGCATGAAACCGTCGTAATCTTGTAGAAAACATTGTAAAGTTGCGAGTAAAACGTTTTCTAACGATAGAAGTGCGAAGGTTAGGTTAGGTTAGGTTAGTATAAGCTAGGTAGCGTCGTGAAACTACCAAAAACGACGTCATCTAACGAGATAGTGTTGTTTTATCGCGAGTATTAAACTGCGATAGGTGAAATGTTGTGAAAGCACACAAAACGGCATGAACAAGCCAAATACTGCGTGTTCTAACGTTACAAGTGCGAAACTGCTATATTGTGATATTCTCGTTAAAGCGCATGCAAGCATCGTGAAACCTTAAAGAACAATGTCATTTAGCGAGATACAGCATTCTGTACTGCAATAAGTTGGTGAAAAACTGTGAGGTTATGCAAATATCGTAATTGTGAACAAAACAGTGTAATAGAGCGTTTTTAGATACAAGTGCGAATGTTAGGTTAGGTTAAGATATGAACCGTCGTAAAACCGCATTAAACAATGTCAATTAGTGAGATGCAGTGTTTTTCACCATTAAAAGTGGGGAACTGCGATATCTAATGTGAAAGCGATTGCAACCGTCGTTAGGTTAGTTTAGGTTAGGTTAGGTTTGGTTAGGTTAGGTTAGGTTAGATTAGGTTAGGTTGGGTTGAGTTGGGTTAGGTTAGGTTAGGTTAGGTTAGGTTGGGTTAGGTTAGGTTAGGTTAGGTTAGGTTACATTAGGTTAGGTTAGGTTACGTTAGGTTAGGTTAGGTTAGGTAAGGATAATTTGGTTAGGTTAGGTAAGGTTAGGTTAGGTTAGGTTAGGTTGGGTTGGGTGTTGTTGGGTTGGGTTGGGTTGGGTTAGGTTGGGTTAGGTTGGGTTAGGTTAGGTTAGGTTAGAATAGGTTAGGTTGGGTTAGGTTAGTTTAGGTTAGGTTAGGTTAGGTTAGGTTGGGTTGGGTTGGGTTAGGTTAGGTTAGGTTAGGTAAGGTTAGGTTAGGTTAGGTTACGTTAGGTTAAGGTATGAACCGTCGTAAAACCGCATTAAACAATGTCACTTAGTGAGATGCAGTGTTTTTCACCTTTACAAGTTGGGAACTGTGATATCTAATGTGAAAGCGCTTGAAACCGTCGTAATGTTGTAGAAAGCAATGTAAAGTAGCGAGTAAAACGTTTTCTAACGATAGAAGTGCGAAGGTTATGTTAGGTTGAGTTATGTTAGTTTAAGCTAGGTAGCGTCGTGAAACTACCAAAAACAACGTCATCTAACGAGATAGTGTTGTTTTATTGCGAATACGAAACTGCGATAGGTGAAATGTTGTGAAAGCACACAAAACGGCATGAACAAGCCAAATACTGCGTGTTGTACCGTTACAAGTGCGAAACTGCTATGTTGTGATATTCTCGTTGAAGCGCATGCAAGCATCGTGAAACCTTAAAGAACGATGTCATTTAGTGAGATACAGCGTTCTGTACTGCAATAAGTTGGTGAAAAACTGTGAGGTTATGCAAATATCGTAATTGTGAACGAAACAGTGTAATAGAGCGTTTTAATACAAGTGCGAATCTTAGGTTAGGGTAAGATATGAACCGTCGTAAAACCGCATTAAACAATGTCACTTAGTGAGATGCAGTGTTTTTCACCATTGCAAGTCGGGAACTGCGATATTTAATGTGAAAGCGCTTGCAAACGTCGTTAGGTTAGGTTAGGTTAGGTTACGTTAGGTTAGGTTAGGTTAGGTTAGGTTAGGTTAGGTTAGGTTAGGGTATGTTAGGTAAGGTTTGGTTAGGTTAGGTTAGGTTAGGTTGGGTTAGGTAAGGTTAGGTTAGGTTGGGTTAGGTTAGGTTAGGTTAGGTTAAGATATGAACCGCGCTAAAACCGCATTAAACAATGTCACTTAGTGAGATGCTGTGTTTTTCACCATTACAAGTCGGGAACTGCGATATCTAATGTGAAAGCGCATGAAACCGTCGTAATCTTGTAGAAAACATTGTAAAGTTGCGAGTAAAACGTTTTCTAACGATAGAAGTGCGAAGGTTAGCTTGAGTTATGTTAGTTTAAGCTATGTAGCGTCGTGAGACCACCAAAAAGGACGTCATCTAAGGAGATAGTGTTGTTTTATTGCATGTACGAAACTGCAATAGGGGAAATGTTGTGAAAGTACACAAAACGGCTTGAACAAGCCAGATACTGCGTGTTGTACCGTTACAAGTGCGAAACTGCTATAATGTGATATTCTCGTTAAAGCGCATGCAAGCATCGGGAAACCCTAAAGAATGATGTCATTTAGCGAGAGACAGCGTTCTGTACTGTAATAAGTTGGTGAAAAACTGTGAGGTCATGCAAATATCGTAACTGTGAACGAAACAGTGTAATAGAGCGTTTTGAGTTCAAGCGCGAATGGTAGGTTAGGTTAAGATATGAACCGTCGTAAAACCGCATTACACAATGTCACTATGTGAGATGCAGTGTTTATCACCATTACAAGTCGGGAACTGCGATATCTAATGTGAAAGCGCATGAAACCGTCGTAATGTTGTAGAGAGCATTGTAAAGTAGCGAGTAAAACGTTTTCTAACGATAGAAGTGCGAAGGTTATGTTAGGTTGAATTCTGTTAGTTTAAGCTAGGTAGCGTCGTGAAACCACCAAAAAGGACGTCATCTAACGAGATATAATTGTTTTATTTCATGTACGAAACTGCAATAGGTGAAATGTTGTGAAAGCACACAAAACGGCATGAACAAGCCAAATACTGCGTGTTGTACCGTTACAAGTGCGAAACTGCTATGTTGTGATATTCTCGTTAAAGCGCATGCAAGCATCGTGAAACCTTAAAGAATGATGTCATTTAGCGATATACAGCGTTCTGTACTGTAATACGTTGGAGAAAAACTGTGAGGTCATGCAAATATCTTAAATGTGAACGAAACAGTGTAATAGAGCGTTTTTAGATACAAGTGCGAACGTTAGGTTAGGTTAAGATATGAACCGTCGTAAAACCGCATGAAAAAATGTCACTAAGTGAGATGCAGTGTTTTTCACCATTACAAGTCGGCAACTGCGATATCTATTGTGAAAGCGCATGAAACTGTCGTAATGTTGTAGAGAGCATTGTAAAGTAGCGAGTAAAACGTTTTCTAACGATATAAGTGCGAAGGTTATATTAGGTTGAGTTATGTTAGTTTAAGCTATGTAGCGTCGTGAGACCACCAAAAAGGACGTCATCTAACGAGATAGTGTTGTTTTATTGCATGTACGAAACTGCAATAGGTGAAATGTTGTGAAAGTACACAAAATGGCATGAACAAGCCAGATACTGCGTGTTGTACCGTTACAAGTGCGAAACTGCTATAATATGATATTCTCGTTGAAGCGCATGCAAGCATCGTGAAACCTTAAAGAACGATGTCGTTTAGCGAGATACAGCGTTCTGTACTGCAATAAGTTGGTGAAAAACTGTGAGGTTATGCAAATATCGTAATTGTGAACGAAACAGTGTAATAGAGCGTTTTTCAAAACAAGTGCGAAAGTTAGGTTAGGTTAAGATATGAACCGTCGTAAAACCGCATTAAACAATGCCACTTAGTGAGATGCAGTGTTTTTCACCATTACAAGTCGGGAACTGCGATATCTAATGTGAAAGCGCTTGCAAACGTCGTTAGGATAGGTTAGGTTAGGTTAGGTTAGGTTACGTTAGGTTAGGTTAGGTTTGGTTAGGTTAGGTTAGGTTAGGTTATGTTAGGTAAGGTTTGGTTAGGTTAGGTCAGTTTGGGTTAGGTAAGGTTAGGTTAGGTTAAATTAGGTTAGGTTAGGTTAGGTTAAGATATGAACCGCGCTAAAACCGCATTAAACAATGTCACTTAGTGAGATGCTGTGTTTTTCACCATTACAAGTCGGGAACTGCGATATCTAATGTGAAAGCGCATGAAACCGTCGTAATCTTGTAGAAAAAATTATAAAGTAGCGAATAAAACGTTTTCTAACGATAGAAGTGCGAAGGTTAGGTTAGTTTGAGCTACGTAGCGTCGTGAAAGCACCAAAAACGATGTCATCTAACGAGATAGTGTTGTTTTATTGCGAGTATGAAACTGCGATAGGTGAAATATTGTGAAAGCACACAAAATGGCATGAACTAGCCAGATACTGCGGCTTGTGCCGTTACAAGTGCGAAACTGCTTTATTGTGATATTCTCGTTAGAGCGCATGCAAGTATCGTGAAACCTTAAAGAACGATGTCATTTAGCGAGATACAGCGTTCTGTACTGTAATAAGTTGGTGAGAAACTGGGAGGTTAAGCAAATATCGTAATTGTGAACGAAACAGTGTAATTGAGCGTATTTAAATACAAGTGCGAATGTTAGGTTAGGTTGAGATATCAACCGTCGTAAAACCGCATTAAACAATGTCACTTAATGAGATGTAGTGTTTTTCAACATTACAAGTCGGGAACTACGATATCTAATGTGAAAGCGCATGAAACCGTCGTAATCTTGTAGAAACCATTGTAAAGTTGCGAGTAAAACGTTTTCTAACAATAGAAGTGCGAAGGTTAGGTTAGGTTAGGTTAGTTTAGGCTAGGTAGCGTCGTGAAACTACCAAAAACGACGTCATCTAACGAGATAGTGTTGTTTTATTGCGAGTGTTAAACTGCGATAGGTGAAATGTTGTGAAAGCACACAAAACGGCATGAACAAGCCAAATACTGCGTGTTCTACCGTCACAAGTGCGAAACTGCTATATTGTGATATTCTCGTTAAAGCGCATGCAAGCATCGTGAAACCTTAAAGAACAATGTCGTTTAGCGAAATACAGCGTTCTGTACTGCAATAAGTTGGTGAAAAACTGTGAGGTTATGCAAATACCGTAATTGTGAACGAAACAGTGTAATGGAGCGTTTTTAGATACAAGTGCGAATGTTAGGTTAGGTTAAGATATGAACCGTCGTAAAACCGCTATAAACAATGTCACTTAGTGAGATGCAGTGTTTCTCACCATTACAAGTCGGGAACTGCTATATCTAATGTGAAAGCGCTTGCAACCGTCGTTAGGTTAGGTTAGGTTAGGTTAGGTTTGGTTAGGTTAGGTTAGGTTAGGTTAGATTAGGTTAGGTTGGGTTGAGTTGGGCTAGGTTAGGTTAGGTTAGGTTAGGTTGGGTTAGGTTAGGTTAGGTTAGGCTACGTTAGGTTAGGTTAGGTTACGTTAGGTTACGTTAGGTTAGGTTACGTTAGGTTAGGTTAGGTTAGGTATGGATAATTTGGTTAGGTTAGGTAAGGTTAGGTTAGGTTAGGTTAGGTTGGGTTGGGTTTTGTTGGGTTGGGTTGGGTTGGGTTAGGTTGGGTTAGGTTAGGTTAGATTACGTTACGTTAGGTTAGGTTAGGTTAGGTTACGTTAGGTTATGTTAGGTTAGGTTAGGTTACGTTAGGTTAGGTTAGGTCAGGTAAGGACAGGTTACGTTAGAATAGGTTAGGTTAGGTTAGGTTACGTTAGGTTAGGTTAGGTTAGGTTAGGTTAGGTTTGGTTAGGTTAGGTTAGGTTAGCTTAGGTTAGGTTAGGTTGGGTTGGGTTGGGTTAGGTTGGGTTAGGTTAGGTTAGGTTAGGTTAGGTTAGTTTAGGTTAGGTTAGGTTAGGTTGGGTTGGGTTGGGTTAGGTTAGGTTAGGTTAGGTAAGGTAAGGTTAGGTTAGGTTAGGTTAGGTTACGTTAGGTTAAGGTATGAACCGTCGTAAAACCGCATTAAACAATGTCACTTAGAGAGATGCAGTGTTTTTCACCTTTACAAGTTGGGAACTGCGATATCTAATGTGAAAGCGCTTGAAACCGTCGTAATGTTGTAGAAAGCAATGTAAAGTAGCGAGTAAAACGTTTTCTAACGATAGAAGTGCGAAGGTGATGTTAGGTTGAGCTACGTAGCGTCGTGAAACCTTAAAGAACAAAGTCATTTAGCGAGATACAGCGTTCTGTACTGCAATAAGTTGGTGAAAAACTGTGAGGCTATGCAAATATCGTAATTGTGAACAAAACAGTGTAATAGAGCGTTTTTAGATACAAGTGCGAATGTTAGGTTAGGTTAAGATATGAACCGTCGTAAAACCACAATAAACAATGTCACTTAGTGAGATGCAGTGTTTTTCACCATTACAAGTCGGGAACTGCGATATCTAATGTGAAAGCGCTTGCAACCGTCGTTAGGTTAGGTTAGGTTAGGTTAGGTTAGATTAGGTTAGGTTGGGTTGAGTTGGGTTAGGTTAGGTTAGGTTAGGTTAGATTGGGTTAGGTTAGTTTAGGTTAGGTTAGGTTAGGTTAGGTTGGGTTGGGTTGGGTTAGGTTAGGTTAGGTTAGGTTAGGTAAGGTTAGGTTAGGTTAGGTTAGGTTACGTTAGGTTAAGGTATGAACCGTCGTAAAACCGCATTAAACAATGTCACTTAGTGAGATGTAGTGTTTTTCAACATTACAAGTCGGGAACTACGATATCTAATGTGAAAGCGCATGAAACCGTCGTAATGTTGTAGAAAGCAATGTAAAGTAGCGAGTAAAACGTTTTCTAACGATAGAAGTGCGAAGGTTATGTTAGTTTGAGCTAGGTAGCGTCGTAAAACCACCAAAAACGAGCCCATATAACGAGATGGTGTTGTTTTATTGCGAGTACGAAACTGCGATAGGTGAAATATTGTGAAAGCACACAAAATGGCATGAACTAGCCAGATACTGCGTTTTGTGCCGTTACAAGTGCGAAACTGCTTTATTGTGATATTCTCGTTAAAGCGCATGCAAGTATCGTGAAACCTTAAAGAACTATGTCATTTAGCGAGATACAGCGTTCTGTACTGTAATAAGTTGGTGAGAAACTGTGAGGTCAAGCAAATATCGTAATTGTGAACGAAACAGTGTAATTGAGCGTATTTAGATACAAGTGCGAATGTTAGGTTAGGTTGAGATATCAACCGTCGTAAACCGCATTAAACAATGTCACTTAGTGAGATGTAGTGTTTTTCAACATTACAAGTCGGGAACTACGATATCTAATGTGAAAGCGCATGAAACCGTCGTAATTTTGTAGAAAACATTGTAAAGTTGCGAGTAAAACGTTTTCTAACGATAGAAGTGCGAAGGTTAGCTTGAGTTATGTTAGTTTAAGCTATGTAGCGTCGTGAGACCACCAAAAAAGACGTCATCTAACGAGATAGTGTTGTTTTATTGCATGTACGAAACTGCAATAGGTGAAATGTTGTGAAAGTACACAAAACGGCTTGAACAAGCCAGATACTGCGTGTTGTACCGTTACAAGTGCGAAACTGCTATAATGTGATATTCTCGTTAAAGCGCATGCAAGCATCGTGAAAGCTTAAAGAACGATGTCATTTAGCGAGATACAGCGTTCTGTACTTCAATAAGTTGGTGAAAAACTGTGAGGTTATGCAAATATCGTAATTGTGAACGAAACAGTGTAATAGAGCGTTTTTCAATACAAGTACGAATGTTGGGTTAGGTTAAGATATGAACCGTCGTAAAACCACATTAAACAATGTCACTTAGTGAGATGCAGTGTTTTTCACCATTACAAGTCGGGAACTGCGATATCTAATGTGAAAGCGCTTGCAACCGTCGTTAGGTTAGGTTAGGTTAGGTTAGGTTAGGTTAGGTTAGGTTAGATTAGGTTAGGTTGGGTTGAGTTGGGTTAGGTTAGGTTAGGTTAGGTTAGGTTGGGTTAGGTTAGTTTAGGTTAGGTTAGGTTAGGTTAGGTTTGGTTGGGTTGGGTTAGGTTAGGTTAGGTTAGGTTAGGTAAGGTTAGGTTAGGTTAGGTTAGGTTACGTTAGGTTAAGGTATGAACCGTCGTAAAACCGCATTAAACAATGTCACTTAGTGAGATGCTGTGTTTTTCACCATTACAAGTCGGGAACTGCGATATCTAATGTGAAAGCGCATGAAACCGTCGTAATCTTGTAGAAAACATTGTAAAGTAGCAAATAAAACGTTTTCTAACGATAGAAGTGCGAAGGTTAGGTTAGTTTGAGCTACGTAGCGTCGTGAAACCACCAAAAACGATGCCATCATACGAGATAGTTTTGTTTTATTGCGAGTACGAAACTGCGATAGGTGAAATATTGTGAAAGCACACAAAATGACATGAACTAGCCAGATACTGCGTCTTGTGCCGTTACAAGTGCGAAACTGCTTTATTGTGATATTCTCGTTAAAGCGCATGCAAGTATCGTGAAACCTTAAAGAACGATGTCATTTAGCGAGATACAGCGTTCTGTACTGTAATAAGTTGGTGAGAAACTGTGAGGTCAAGCAAATATCGTAATTGTGAACGAAAATGTGTAATTGAGCGTCTTTAGATACAAGTGCGAATGTTAGGTTAGGTTGACATATCAACCGTCGTAAAACCGCATTAAACAATGTCACTTAGTGAGATGTAGTGTTTTTCAACATTACAAGTCGGGAACTACGATATCTAATGTGAAAGCGCTTGCAACCATCGTTAGGTTAGGTTAGGTTAGGTTAGGTTAGGTGAGGTCAGGTTAAGATATGAACCGCGCTAAAACCGCATTAAACAATGTCACTTAGTGAGATGCTGTGTTTTTCACCATTACAAGTCGGGAACTGCGATATCTAATGTGAAAGCGCATGAAACCGTCGTAATCTTGTAGAAAACATTGTAAAGTTGCGAGTAAAACGTTTTCTAACGATAGAAGTGCGAAGGTTAGGTTAGGTTAGGTTAGTTTAAGCTAGGTAGCGTCGTGAAACTACCAAAAACGACGTCATCTAACGAGATAGTGTTGTTTTATTGCGAGTATTAAACTGCGATAGGTGAAATGTTGTGAAAGCACACAAAACGGCATGAACAAGCCAAATACTGCGTGTTCTACCGTTACAAGTGCGAAACTGCTATATTGTGATATTCTCGTTAAAGCGCATGCAAGCATCGTGAAACCTTAAAGAACAATGTCATTTAGCGAGATACAGCGTTCTGTACTGCAATAAGTTGGTGAAAAACTGTGAGGTTATGCAAATATCGTAATTGTGAACAAAACAGTGCAATAGAGCGTTTTTAGATACAAGTGCGAATGTTAGGTTAGGTTAAGATATGAACCGTCGTAAAACCACATTAAACATTGTCACTTAGTGAGATGCAGTGTTTTTCACCATCACAAGTCGGGAACTGCGATATCTAATGTGAAAGCGCTTGCAACCGTCGTTAGTTTAGGTTAGGTTAGGTTAGGTTGGGTTAGGTTAGTTTAGGTTAGGTTAGGTTAGGTTAGGTTGGGTTGGGTTAGGTTAGGTTAGGTTAGGTTACGTTAGGTTAAGGTATGAACCGTCGTAAAACCGCATTAAACAATGTCACTTAGTGAGATGTAGTGTTTTTCAACATTACAAGTAGGGAACTACGATATCTAATGTGAAAGCGCATGAAACCGTCGTAATCTTGTAGAAAACATTGTAAAGTTGCGAGTAAAACGTTTTCTAACGATATAAGTGCAAAGGTTAGGTTAGGTTAGGTTAGTTTAAGCTAGGTAGCGTCGTGAAACTACCAAAAACGACGTCATCTAACGAGATAGTGTTGTTTTATTGCGAGTATTAAACTGCGATAGGTGAAATGTTGTGAAAGCACACAAAACGGCATGAACAAGCCAAATACTGCGTGTTCTACCGTTACAAGTGCGAAACTGCTATATTGTGATATTCTCGTTAAAGCGCATGCAAGCACCGTGAAACCTTAAAGAACAAAGTCATTTAGCGAGATACAGCGTTCTGTACTGTAATAAGTTGGTGAAAAACTGTGAGGTCATGCAAATATCGTAATTGTGTACAAAACAGTGTAATAGAGCGTTTTTAGATACAAGTGCGAATGTTAGGTTAGGTTAAGATATGAACCGTCGTAAAACCACATTAAACATTGTCACTTAGTGAGATGCAGTGTTTTTCACCATTACAAGTCGGGAACTGCGATATCTAATGTGAAAGCGCTTGCAAACGTCGTTAGGTTATGTTAGGTTAGGTTAGGTTAGGTTAGGTTACGTTAGGTTAGATTAGGTTAGGTTTGGTTAGGTTAGGTTAGGTTAGGGTATGTTAGGTAAGGTTTGGTTAGGTTAGGTTAGGTTAGGTTGGGTTAGGTAAGGTTAGGTTAGGTTAGGTTAGGTTAAGCTATGAACCGCGCTAAATCCGCATTAAACAATGTCACTTAGTGAGATGCTGTGTTTTTCACCATTACAAGTCGGGAACTGCGATATCTATTGTGAAAGCGCATGAAACCGTCGTAATCTTGTAGAAAACATTGTAAAGTAGCGAATAAAACGTTTTATAACGATAGAAGTGCGAAGGTTAGGTTAGTTTGAGCTAGGTAGCGTCGTGAAACCACCAAAAACGATGTCATCTAACGATATAGTGATGTTTTATTGCGAGTACAAAACTGCGATAGGTGAAATATTGAGAAAGCACACAAAATGGCATGAACTAGCCAGATACTGCGTCTTGTGCCGTTACAAGTGCGAAACTGCTTTATTGTGATATTCTCGTGAAAGCGCATGCAAGTATCGTGAAACCTTAAAGAACGATGTCATTTAGCGAGATACAGCGTTGTGTACTGTAATAAGTTGGTGAGAAACTGTGAGGTGAAGCAAATATCGTAATTGTGAACGAAACAGTGTAATTGAGCGTTTTTCAATACAAGTACGAATGTTAGGTTAGGTTAAGATATGAACCGTCGTAAAACCGCAATAAACAATGTCAATTAGTGAGATGCAGTGTTTTTCACCATTACAAGTCGGGAACTGCGATATCTAATGTGAAAGCGCTTGCAAACGTCGTTAGGTTAGGTTAGGTTAGGTTAGGTTAGGTTACGTTAGGTTAGGTTTGGTTAGGTTAGGTTAGGTTAGGTTAGGTTAGGTAAGGTTTGGTTAGGTTAGGTTAGGTTAGGTTGGGTTAGGTAAGGTTAGGTTAGGTTGGGTTAGGTTAGGTTAGGTTAGGTTAGGTTAGGTTAAGATATGAACCGCGCTAAAACCGCATTAAACAATGTCACTTAGTGAGATGCTGTGTTTTTCACCATTACAAGTCGGGAACTGCGATATCTAATGTGAAAGCGCATGAAACCGTCGTAATCTTGAAGAAAACATTGTAAAGTAGCGAATAAAACGTTTTCTAACGATAGAAGTGTGAAGGTTAGGTTAGTTTGAGCTACGTAGCGTCGTGAAACCACCAAAAACGATGCCATCTAACGAGATACTGTTGCTTTATTCCGAGTACGAAACTGCGATAGGTGAAATATTGTGAAAGCACACAAAATGGCATGAACTAGCCAGATACTGCGTCTTGTGCCGTTACAAGTGCGAAACTGCTTTATTGTGATATTCTCGTTAAAGCGCATGCAAGTATCGTGAAACCTTAAAGAACGATGTCATTTAGCGAGATACAGCGTTCTGTACTGTAATACGTTGGTGAGAAACTGTGAGGTCAAGCAAATATCGTAATTGTGAACGAAACAGTGTAATTGAGCGTCTTTAGATACAAGTGCGAATGTTAGGTTAGGTTGAAATATCAACCGTCGTAAAACCGCATTAAACAATGTCACTTAGTGAGATGCTGTGTTTTTCACCATTACAAGTCGGGAACTGCGATATCTAATGTGAAAGCGCATGAAACCGTCGTAATCTTGTAGAAAACATTGTAAAGTTGCGAGTAAAACGTTTTCTAACGATAGAAGTGCGAAGGTTAGGTTAGGTTAGGTTAGTTTAAGCTAGGTAGCGTCGTGAAACTACCAAAAACGACGTCATCTAACGAGATAGTGTTGTTTTATTGCGAGTATTAAACTGCGATAGGTGAAATGTTGTGAAAGCACACAAAACGGCATGAACAAGCCAAATACTGCGTGTTCTACCGTTACAAGTGCGAAACTGCTATATTGTGATATTCTCGTTAAAGCGCATGCAAGCATCGTGAAACCTTAAAGAACAATGTCATTTAGCGAGATACAGCGTTCTGTACTGCAATAAGTTGGTGAAAAACTGTGAGGTTATGCAAATATCGTAATTGTGAACAAAACAGTGCAATAGAGCGTTTTTAGATACAAGTGCGAATGTTAGGTTAGGTTAAGATATGAACCGTCGTAAAACCACATTAAACATTGTCACTTAGTGAGATGCAGTGTTTTTCACCATTACAAGTCGGGAACTGCGATATCTAATTTGAAAGCGCATGAAAACGTCGTTAGGTTATGTTAGGTTAGGTTAGGTTAGGTTAGGTTAGGTTACGTTAGGTTAGGTTAGGTTAGGTTTGGTGAGGATAGGTTAGGTTAGGTTAGGGTATGTTAGGTAAGGTTTGGTTAGGTTAGGTTAGGTTGGGTTAGGTAAGGTTAGGTTAGGTTAGGTTAGGTTAAGATATGAACCGCGCTAAATCCGCATTAAACAATGTCACTTAGTGAGATGCTCTGTTTTTCACCATTACAAGTCGGGAACTGCGATATCTAATGTGAAAGCGCATGAAACCGTCGTAATCTTGTAGAAAACATTGTAAAGTAGCGAATAAAACGTTTTCTAACGATAGAAGTGCGAAGGTTAGGTTAGTTTGAGCTAGGTAGCGTCGTGAAACCACCGAAAACGATGTCATCTAACGAGATAGTGATGTTTTATTGCGAGTACAAAACTGCGATAGGTGAAATATTGGCAAAGCACACAAAATGGCATGAACTAGCCAGATACTGCGTCTTGTGCCGTTACAAGTGCGAAACTGCTTTATTGTGATATTCTCGTTAAAGCGCATGCAAGTATCGTGAAACCTTAAAGAACGATGTCATTTAGCGAGATACAGCGTTCTGTACTGCAATAAGTTGGTGAAAAACTGTGAGGTTATGCAAATATCGTAATTGTGAACGAAACAGTGTAATAGAGCGTTTTTAGATACAAGTGCGAATGTTAGGTTAGGTTAAGATATGAACCGTCGTAAAACCGCCAAAACAATGTCACTTAGTGAGATGCAGTGTTTCTCACCATTACAAGTCGGGAACTGCGATATCTAATGTGAAAGCGCTTGCAACCGTCGTTAGGTTAGGTTAGGTTAGGTTAGGTTAGGTTAGGTTAGGTTTGGTTTGGTTAGGTTAGGTTAGGTTAGGTTAGATTAGGTTAGGTTGGATTGAGTTGGGTTAGGTTAGGTTAGGTTAGGTTGGGTTAGGTTATGTTAGGTTAGGTTAGGTTACGTTAGGGTACGTTAGGTTAGGTTACGTTAGGTTAGGTTAGGTTAGGTAAGAATAATTTGGTTAGGTTAGGTTAGGTTAGGTTAGGTTGGGTTGGGTTTTGTTGGGTTGGGTTGGGTTAGGTTGGGTTAGGTTAGGTTAGGTTACGTTAGGTTAGATAGGTTAGGTTGGGTTACGTTAGGTTATGTTAGGTTAGGTTAGGTTACGTTAGGTTAGTTTAGGCCAGGTAAGGTTAGGTTAAGTTAGCATAGGTTAGGTTAGGTTAGGTTACGTTTGGTTAGGTTAGGTTAGGTTAGGTTTGGTTAGGTTAGGTTAGGTTAGCTTAGGTTAGGTTAGGTTGGGTTGGGTTGAGTTAGGTTGGGTTAGGTTAGGTTAGGTTAGGTTAGGTTGGGTTAGGTTAGTTTAGGTTAGGTTAGGTTAGGTTAGGTTGGGTTGGGTTGGGTTAGGTTAGGTTAGGTTAGATTAGGTAAGGTTAGGTTAGGTTAGGTTAGGTTAGGTTACGTTAGGTTAAAGTATGAACCGTCGTAAAACCGCATTAAACAATGTCACTTAGTGAGATGCAGTGTTTTTCACCTTTACAAGTTGGGAACTGCGATATCTAATGTGAAAGCGCTTGAAACCGTCGTAATGTTGTAGAAAGCAATGTAAAGTAGCGAGTAAAACGTTTTCTAACGATAGAAGTGCGAAGGTTATGTTAGGTTGAGTTATGTTAGTTTAAGCTAGGTAGCATCGTGAAACCACCAAAAACGACGTCATCTAACGAGATAGTGTTGTTTTATTGCGAGTATTAAACTGCGATAGGTGAATTGTTGTGAAAGCACACAAAACGGCATGAACAAGCCAAATACTGCGTGTTCTACCGTTACAAGTGCGAAACTGCTATATTGTGATATTCTCGTTAAAGCGCATGCAAGCATCGTGAAACCTTAAGGAACAATGTCATTTAGCGAGATACAGCGTTCTGTACTGCAATAAGTTGGTGAAAAACTGTGAGGTTGTGCAAATATCGTAATTGTGAACAAAACAGTGTAATAGAGCGGTTTTAGATACAAGTGCGAATGTTAGGTTAGGTTAAGATATGAACCGTCGTAAAACCACATTAAACATTGTCACTTAGTGAGATGCAGTGTTTTTCACCATTACAAGTCGGGAACTGCGATATCTAATGTGAAAGCGCATGAAACCGTCGTAATCTTGTAGAAAACATTGTAAAGTAGCGAATAAAACGATTTCTAACGATAGAAGTGCGAAGGTTAGGTTAGTTTGAGCTAGGTAGCGTCGTGAAACCACCAAAAACGATGTCATCTAACGAGATAGTGATGTTTTATTGCGAGTACAAAACTGCGATAGGTGAAATATTGGGAAAGCACACAAAATGGCATGAACTAGCCAGATACTGCGTCTTGTGCCGTTACAAGTGCGAAACTGCTTTATTGTGATATTCTCGTTAAAGCGCATGCAAGTATCGTGAAACCTTAAAGAACGATGTCATTTAGCGAGATACAGCGTTCTGTACTGTAATAAGTTGGTGAAAAACTGTGAGGTCAAGCAAATATCGTAATTGTGAACGAAACAGTGTAATTGAGCGTATTTAGATACAAGTGCGAATGTTAGGTTAGGTTGAGATATCAACCGTCGTAAAACTGCATTAAACAATGTCACTTAGTGAGATGTAGTGTTTTTCAACATTACAAGTCGGGAACTACGATATCTAATGTGAAAGCGCATGAAACCGTCGTAATTTTGTAGAAAAAATTGTAAAGTTGCGAGTAAAACGTTTTCTAACGATAGAAGTGCGAAGGTTAGCTTGAGTTATGTTAGTTTAGGCTATGTAGCGTCGTGAGACCACCAAAAAGGACGTCATCTAACGAGATAGTGTTGTTTTATTGCATGTACGAAACTGCAATAGGTGAAATGTTGTGAAAGTACACAAAACGGCTTGAACAAGCCAGATACTGCGTGTTGTACCGTTACAAGTGCGAAACTGCTATAATGTGATATTCTCGTTAAAGCGCATGCAAGCCTCGTGAAAGCTTAAAGAACGATGTCATTTAGCGAGATACAGCGTTCTGTACTGCAATAAGTTGGTGAAAAGCTGTGAGGTTATGCAAATATCGTAATTGTGAACGAAACAGTGTAATAGAGCGTTTTTCAATACAAGTACGAATGTTAGGTTAGGTTAAGATATGAACCGTCGTAAAACCGCATTAAACAATGTCACTTAGTGAGATGCAGTGTTTTTCACCATTACAAGTCGGGAACTGCGATATCTAACGTGAAAGCGCTTGCAAACGTCGTTAGGTTAGGTTAGGTTAGGTTAGGTTAGGTTACGTTAGGTTAGGTTTGGTTAGGTTAGGTTAGGTTAGGTTATGTTAGGTAAGGTTTGGTTAGGTTAGGTTAGGTTAGGTTGGGTTAGGTAAGGTTAGGTTAGGTTGGGTTAGGTTAGGTTAGGTTAGGTTAAGATATGAACCGCGCTAAAACCGCATTAAACAATGTCACTTAGTGAGATGCTGTGTTTTTCACCATTACAAGTCGGGAACTGCGATATCTAATGTGAAAGCGCATGAAACCGTCGTAATCTTGTAGAAAACATTGTAAAGTAGCGAATAAAACGTTTTCTAACGATAGAAGTGCGAAGGTTAGGTTCGTTTGAGCTACGTAGCGTCGTGAAACCACCAAAAACGATGCCATCTGACGAGATAGTGTTGTTTTATTGCGAGTACGAAACTGCGATAGGTGAAATATTGTGAAAGCACACAAAATGGCATGAACTAGCCAGATACTGCGTCTTGTGCCGTTACAAGTGCGAAACTGCTTTATTGTGATATTCTCGTTGAAGCGCATGCAAGTATCGTGAAACCTTAAAGAACGATGTCATTTAGCGAGATACAGCGTTCTGTACTGTAATAAGTTGGTGAGAAACTGTGAGGTCAAGCAAATATCGTAATTGTGAACGAAACAGTGTGATTGAGCGTCTTTAGATACAAGTGCGAATGTTAGGTTAGGTTAAGATATGAACCGTCGTAAAAACACATTAAACAATGTCACTTAGTGAGATGCAGTGTTTTTCACCATTACAAGTCGGGAACTGCGATATCTAATGTGAAAGCGCTTGCAACCGTCGTTAGGTTAGGTTAGGTTAGGTTAGGTTAGGTTAGGTTTGGTTAGGTTAGGTTAGGTTAGATTAGGTTAGGTTGGGTTGAGTTGGGTTAGGTTAGGTTAGGTTAGGTTAGGTTAGGTTGGGTTAGGTTAGTTTAGGTTAGGTTAGGTTAGGTTAGGTTGGGTTGGGTTGGGTTAGGTTAGGTTAGGTTAGGTTAAGGTATGAACCGTCGTAAAACCGCATTAAACAATGTCACTTAGTGAGATGTAGTGTTTTTCAACATTACAAGTCGGGAACTACGATATCTAATGTGAAAGCGCATGAAACCGTCGTAATCTTGTAGAAAACATTGTAAAGTTGCGAGTAAAACGTTTTCTAACGATAGAAGTGCGAAGGTTAGGTTAGGTTAGGTTAGTTTAAGCTAGGTAGCGTCGTGAAACTACCAAAAACGACGTCATCTAACGAGATAGTGTTGTTTTATTGCGAGTATTAAACTGCGATAGGTGAAATGTTGTGAAAGCACACAAAACGGCATGAACAAGCCATATACTGCGTTTTCTACCGTTACAAGTGCGAAACTGCTATATTGTGATATTCTCGTTAAAGCGCATGCAAGCATCGTGAAACCTTAAAGAACAATGTCATTTAGCGAGATACAGCGTTCTGTACTGCAATAAGTTGGTGAAAAACTGTGAGGTTATGCAAATATCGTAATTGTGAACAAAACAGTGTAATAGAGCGTTTTTAGATACAAGTGCGAATGTTAGGTTAGGTTAAGATATGCACCGTCGTAAAACCACATTAAACATTGTCACTTAGTGATATGCAGTGTTTTTCGCCATTACAAGTCGGGAACTGCGATATCTAATTTGAAAGCGCATGAAAACGTCGTTAGGTTATGTTAGGTTAGGTTAGGTTAGGTTAGGTTAGGTTAGGTTAGGTTACGTTAGGTTAGGTTAGGTTAGGTTTGGTGAGGATAGGTTAGGTTAGGTTAGGGTATGTTAGGTAAGGTTTGGTTAGGTTAGGTTAGGTTGGGTTAGGTAAGGTTAGGTTAGGTTAGGTTAGGTTAAGATATGAACCGCGCTAAATCCGCATTAAACAATGTCACTTAGTGAGATGCTCTGTTTTTCACCATTACAAGTCGGGAACTGCGATATCTAATGTGAAAGCGCATGAAACCGTCGTAATCTTGTAGAAAACATTGTAAAGTAGCGAATAAAACGTTTTCTAACGATAGAAGTGCGAAGGTTAGGTTAGTTTGAGCTAGGTAGCGTCGTGAAACCACCAAAAACGATGTCATCTAACGAGATAGTGATGTTTTATTGCGAGTACAAAACTGCGATAGGTGAAATATTGGGAAAGCACACAAAATGGCATGAACTAGCCAGATACTGCGTCTTGTGCCGTTACAAGTGCGAAACTGCTTTATTGTGATATTCTCGTTAAAGCGCATGCAAGTATCGTGAAACCTTAAAGAACGATGTCATTTAGCGAGATACAGCGTTCTGTACTGTAATAAGTTGGTGAGAAACTGTGAGGTCAAGCAAATATCGTAATTGTGAACGAAACAGTGTAATTGAGCGTATTTAGATACAAGTGCGAATGTTAGGTTAGGTTGAGATATCAACCGTCGTAAAACCGCATTAAACAATGTCACTTAGTGAGATGTAGTGTTTTTCAACATTACAAGTCGGGAACTACGATATCTAATGTGAAAGCGCATGAAACTGTCGTAATTTTGTAGAAACATTGTAAAGTTGCGAGCAAAACGTTTTCTAACGATAGAAGTGTTAAGGTTAGCTTGAGTTATGTTAGTTTAAGCTATGTAGCGTCGTGAGACCACCAAAAAGGACGTCATCTAACGAGATAGTGTTGTTTTATTGCATGTACGAAACTGCAATAGGTGAAATGTTGTGAAAGTACACAAAACGGCTTGAACAAGCCAGATACTGCGTGTTGTACCGTTACAAGTGCGAAACTGCTATAATGTGATATTCTCGTTAAAGCGCATGCAAGCATCGTGAAAGCTTAATGAACGATGTCATTTAGCGAGATACAGCGTTCTGTACTGCAATAAGTTGGTGAAAAACTGTGAGGTTATGCAAATATCGTAATTGTGAACGAAACAGTGTAATAGAGCGTTTTTCAATACAAGTACGAATGTTAGGTTAGGTTAAGATATGAACCGTCGTAAAACCGCATTAAACAATGTCAATTAGTGAGATGCAGTGTTTTTCACCATTACAAGTCGGGAACTGCGATATCTAAAGTGAAAGCGCTTGCAAACGTCGTTAGGTTAGGTTAGGTTAGGTTAGGTTTGGTTAGGTTAGGTCAGGTTAGGTTATGTTAGGTAAGGTTTGGTTAGGTTAGGTTGGGTTGAGTTGGGTTAGGTTAGGTTAGGTTAGGTTCGGTTGGGTTAGGTTAGCTTAGGTTAGGTTAGGTTAGGTTAGGTTGGGTTGGGTTAGGTTAGGTTAGGTTACGTTAGGTTAAGGTATGAACCGTCGTAAAACCGCATTAAACAATGTCACTTAGTGAGATGTAGTGTTTTTCAACATTACAAGTCGGGAACTACGATATCTAATGTGAAAGCGCATGAAACCGTCGTAATCTTGTAGAAAACATTGTAAAGTTGCGAGTAAAACGTTTTCTAACGATAGAAGTGCGAAGGTTCGGTTAGTTTAAGCTAGGTAGCGTCGTGAAACTACCAAAAACGACGTCATCTAACGAGATAGTGTTGTTTTATTGCGAGTATTAAACTGCGATAGGTGAAATGTTGTGAAAGCACACAAAACGGCATGAACAAGCCAAATACTGCGTGTTCTACCGTTACAAGTGCGAAACTGCTATATTGTGATATTCTCGTTAAAGCGCATGCAAGCATCGTGAAACCTTAAAGAACAAAGTCATTTAGCGAGATACAGCGTTCTGTACTGCAATAAGTTGGTGAAAAACTGTGAGGTTATGCAAATATCGTAATTGTGAACAAAACAGTGTAATAGAGCGTTTTTAGATACAAGTGCGAATGTTAGGTTAGGTTAAGATATGAACCGTCGTAAAAACACATTAAACAATGTCACTTAGTGAGATGCAGTGTTTTTCACCATTACAAGTCGGGAACTGCGATATCTAATGTGAAAGCGCTTGCAACCGTCGTTAGGTTAGGTTAGGTTAGGTTAGGTTAGGTTAGGTTTGGTTAGGTTAGGTTTGGTTAGGTTAGATTAGGTTAGGTTGGGTTGAGTTGGGTTAGGTTAGGTAAGGTTAGGTTAGGTTGGGTTAGGTTAGTTTAGGTTAGGTTAGGTTAGGTTGGGTTGGGTTGGGTTAGGTTAGGTTAGGTTAGGTTAAGGTATGAACCGTCGTAAAACCGCATTAAACAATGTCACTTAGTGAGATGCAGTGTTTTTCACCTTTACAAGTTGGGAACTGCGATATCTAATGTGAAAGCGCTTGAAACCGTCGTAATGTTGTAGAAAGCAATGTAAAGTAGCGAGTAAAACGTTTTCTAACGATAGAAGTGCGAAGGTTATGTTAGGTTGAGCTACGTAGCGTCGTGAAACCACCAAAAACAATGCCATCTAACGAGATAGTGTTGTTTTATTGCGAGTACGAAACTGCGATAGGTGAAATATTGTGAAAGCACACAAAATGGCATGAACACTGTTCTTGGTTGCTTAAATGACTGTGTTTCAGTTGTAAGCCTGTTACTGAAGTTGTCCGGTGACGTAGAGGAAAATCCTGGGCCCGAGGTTGAAAAATGCTGGAGGAAATATTAAGTAACCAGACTAAACTACTAGCAAAAGTTAATGAAATTCAGGCCAAGCAGACATCTACGGATGCCAGCATTTCCGACATGCATGTTAGGCTCCAGACTATTGAAAAACAACTTGAAGGGTTGGGTGAAATACAGAGCCGGCTTACAATGATAGAATCAAGTGTTGGTCGCCATGACAGTGAATTGACGGCTGTTGCCAGGCAGATCGATGATTTAGATAATCGTTCTAGACGCAACAACCTTTTAGTACGCGGAGTGGAAGAAGAAGAATTTGAGGATGAGGCAGTACTCTTAAGCAAGGTGAATGACGATATCTTTGACAAATTACTTGGCTCAAAGTGTAGCTCAATTGAGAGAATTCACCGTCTAGGAAAGAAAATACCTGGAAGAAGCCGTCCAGTCATCTTGAAAGTAGGAGACTTCAGGGACAAAACCAAAATACTGAAAAACTGCCGCAACCTCAAGGGGACACAATTCAGTATCAGCGAAGATTACTCTAAACGAGTAGTTGAAATCAGAAAACAACTATGGATTTCATCAGCGGATGAAAGAGCAAAGGGAGCAAAGGTTAAACTAATCATCGATAAATTGAAAGTAAACAATGTTCTCTATGGCTGGAATGAGGTTACCAACGAGCGATTCAGGTATGCTAGCCCAGGTATTACCAGCTCTGACTGACGCCAATCGAGACCGACCGCATCTGTTAAGGTTATTAATGTAAACGCCAGAAGTTTGCTGAATAAAGCTGATGCAGTTGAAGCCGCAATCCTGGAGCATGAACCGGATATAATGGTCGTAACAGAGACTTGGTTACACACGGATGTAGCAGATTTTGAAGTAACACCTACAGGTTACACAATTGTTAGAAAAGACCGGCAAGGAAGAGGTGGTGGAGTTGCGTTTCTTATTAAAGACAACATTAGGTTTTCAGTGTTGGATGATAAGTATGACATAGAAATGTTGTGGATTAGGTGTGGGTTCAGCGAGTGAACTGTGTATATTGGAGGGATTTATAGAGCGCCAAATTCCTCTCTTGATATAATCGCAAAGCTAAGAAATTTTATGGATTCTAATTTAAGTCTCCAAGATAACGTATTATTATTAGGGGACTTCAATCTTCCGGATATTAATTGGCTATCCCAGTCTCCTGGATCGGAACAGGTTGCAAGTGCTGAGCAACTACTGGAGCTGGCATTCTGCTACGGGCTAACGCAAACTGTCACTGAACTTACTCGGATAGGGACTACAAGGTCATCTATCCTTGATTTGGTTTTTGTGTCCCCAAAGCTGTTGCCGTTACTCAGCCGTTGTGAAGTTGTAGAAGGCCTATCCGACCACAGAATGGTAGTAACGCACCTAGCATTGTCCCCAGACACCTTGGGTAAACCCACACTTAGCACTGTATTGAATTTTATGGCGGCTGATGATGTGTCTATTCTGGACTATCTTGAAAGGTCCTTTGATGAATTTCAGGTCCTTTACAACACTGACTGCAGCACTGATAGGCTATGGCATTTCTTTTCAACTGTTGTAGGGAAGTGCATAGACAGCTATGTACCTAGGATTAGAAAACGCATTTGTAAAACCAATCCCTGGATCACCAGAGAAATCATTCACACAAAAAGAAAACTAAAACGGAAACGGAAATCTTGTGCAAAAAATTGTACCCCTGAAGGAACAGCTTGCATTTCTTCAATGAGACAAGAACTGAAACGTCTGATCAAGCAGTCCAAGGATCGGTTTTTCAATGTGACATTGACGAAATACTTGAAGGAAGCCCCCTCAAGGTTTTGGCGCTTTGTAACTCCCCCAGCAAGCTCTCCGAGGCCACCTGAAATTACTCAACAACGTGTTGATGATTTCAATTCTTTTTTTGCTTCTGTGTTTACTCATGATAATGGCATTTTGCCCGAGTTTTCTACGTCACCATTGCAGCGGCCGATCGATGATGTGGTAATTAGCGAAGAGGGTGTCCTAAATCTTTTACTTAATATAAACACAAGAAAAACCCCCGGCCCTGATGGTATACCAAACGAATTTCTGTACAGATACGCTGAATGGGCGGCTCGCTTCCTTACAAAAATATTTCAGTCGTCCCTGCGCAGTGGCTCTTTCCCACTAGCGTGGAAGCAGGCTAAAATTACCCCTGTTCACAAAAGTGGCTCCTCTCGAGACGAGCGCAACTACCGTCCTATTTCGCTTATCAGTACATGTTCAAAGATACTCGAGCACATTATTAACAAACACTTGATGTCCTATCTTGATACGCACAATCTATTATCTTCGAAGCAGCATGGCTTCCGCCGAGGCTTATCTACAACAACTCAGTTAATCGGATTTGTTCATGATCTTTCAAAAACAATCAATTTGCGTGGTCAAACTGATGTGGTATATTTGGATTTCGCAAAGGCATTTGATAAAGTGTCGCACTCAAAGCTCCTATTTAAAATTGACAAAACGTTTCAAAATAGTCACTTGACAAAATGGTTTTCATCCTATCTCAGCTGCCGTCAGCAGTTTGTTCAAATAAAAAATAAACAGTCTAGAGCAGTTGCAGTGAATTCTGGAGTTCCCCAGGGGAGCGTGCTGGGTCCCCTTTTATTTTTGTTATATATAAATGACCTACCAAACCGCGTTACGGTCCCGATAAGGTTGTTTGCCGATGACTGTGTTGTTTATAGTAGAATCGAGACTGAACATGACCAAGTTAATCTAAACAACAATCTTCAAAGAATAAAGGATTGGTGCGAAGAATGGCAAATGAGTTTGAACACAGAAAAAACAGTCTTTATGACTATAACTAGAAAGAAAGCACCTCTAGATTACAACTACCAGATTGGCAATGCTTTCCTCAAGCGTGTACAAAACTATAAATATCTTGGGTTATGGTTCACGCCCGACCTCCGGTGGAACACTCATATTGATAATGTATGCTCCAGGGCTACCAAGGCATTGTATAGCCTTAGACGTAACCTTTATACCGCCCCATCTGATATAAAGTGTCTTGCTTACAAAACTCTTGTCAGACCCATTATCGAATATTCTAAAATTGTCTGGGACCCTTACACAAAGACAAACTGCAATAAAATAACAAAAATACAGCGACTTGGTGCGAGATTTATTTTTAATAAATATAGCCGACATCATTCTCCTACTGAACTCTGTAAAAAAGCTGGACTGGATAGTCCTGAACTTAGGACGAGGATAGAGCGTCTGAAATTCCTCTTCCAGTTAATTCATAATCAATTTAAACTAAATTATTCAGATTACTTCCAGGTCAACACACAAGAACACTCCAGACATCGCCATAATATGTATATACCACCCCTAGTCCCACGTAACGATTGCTTTAAGTTCAGTTACTTTCCACGTGCTATTGAAGATTGGAATATGCTGCCAGAGTCTATAATTGGTTGTTCCTCGCTTACATCATTTGAACAGAATCTAAAACGTTTATTTTCCGAATAACAGTGACATATGTTTTTTTTTTGCGTGTGTGTGTACCTTTTGTTGGTTGCATGATCCTGCAGTAGTTGTCTTTCAAATCTTCAGCGCGGTGCAAAAGTGCCGCCTCAAATGCGTCATGTGCTGTTCTGCGCGTATGTATTGCATCGCATGTGTGTTCCATTTATGTATGTTATGTATAACTTCGAGTTGCTGGTCACAATAATACCGAGAAATTATCTCGAGACCTGTACGGTACTTCTTTTTTGCAAATATTTGTTTGTACTTCCACCCTGTAACGGCCCACTTCTGGGCTAACAGTATAAATAAATGAAATGAAATGAAAATGAAACTAGCCAGATACTGCGTCTTGTGCCGTTACAAGTGCGAAACTGCTTTATTGTGATACTCTCGTTAAAGCGCATGCAAGTATCGTGAAACCTTAAAGAACGATGTCATTTAGCGAGATACAGCGTTCTGTACTGTAATAAGTTGGTGAGAAACTGTGAGGTCAAGCAAATATCGTAATTGTGAACGAAACAGTGTAATTGAGCGTCTTTAGATACAAGTGCGAATGTTAGGTTAGGTTGACATATCAACCGTCGTAAAACCGCATTAAACAATGTCACTTAGTGAGATGTAGTGTTTTTCAACATTACAAGTCGGGAACTACGATATCTAATGTGAAAGCGCATGAAACCGTCGTAATCTTGTAGAAAACATTGTAAAGTTGCGAGTAAAACGTTTTCTAACGATAGCAGTGCGAAGGTTAGGTTAGGTTAGGTTAGTTTAAGCTAGGTAGCATCGTGAAACTACCAAAAACGACGTCATCTAACGAGATAGTGTTGTTTTATTGCGAGTATTAAACTGCGATAGGTGAAGTGTTGTGAAAGCACACAAAACGGAGTGAACAAGCCAAATACTGCGTGTTCTACCGTTACAAGTGCGAAACTGCTATATTGTGATATTCTCGTTAAAGCGCATGCAAGCATCGTGAAACCTTAAAGAACAAAGTCATTTAGCGAGATACAGCGTTCTGTACTGTAATAAGTTGGTGAAAAACTGTGAGGTCATGCAAATATCGTAATTGTGAACGAAACCGTGTAATACAGCGTTTATAATACAAGTGCGAATGTTAGGTTAGGTTAAGATATGAACCGTCGTAAAACCACATTAAACAATGTCACTTAGTGAGATGCAGTGTTTTTCACCATTACAAGTCGGGAACTGCGATATCTAATGTGAAAGCGCTTGCAAGCGTCGTTAGGTTAGGTTAGGTTAGGTTAGGTTTGGTTAGGTTAGGTTAGGTTAGGTTACGTTAGGTTAGGTTAGGTTAGGTTTGGTTAGGTTAGGTTAGGTTAGGTTAGGTTGGGTTAGGTAAGGTTAGGTTAGGTTAGGTTAGGTTAGGTTAAGATATGAACCGCGCTAAATCCGCATTAAACAATGTCACTTAGTGAGATGCTGTGTTTTTCACCATTACAAGTCGGGAACTGCGATATCTAATGTGAAAGCGCATGAAACCGTCGTAATCTTGTAGAAAACATTGTAAAGCAGCGAATAAAACGTTTTCTAACGATAGAAGTGCGAAGGTTAGGTTAGTTTGAGCTAGGTAGCGTCGTGAAACCACCAAAAACGATGTCATCTAACGTGATAGTGATGTTTTATTGCGAGTACAAAACTGCGATAGGTGAAATATTGGGAAAGCACACAAAATGGCATGAACTAGCCAGATACTGCGTCTTGTGCCGTTACAAGTGCGAAACTGCTTTATTGTGATATTCTCGTTAAAGCGCATGCAAGTATCGTGAAACCTTAAAGAACGATGTCATTTAGCGAGATACAGCGTTCTGTACTGTAATAAGTTGGTGAGAAACTGTGAGGTCAAGCAAATATCGTAATTGTGAACGAAACAGTGTAATTGAGCGTATTTAGATACAAGTGCGAATGTTAGGTTAGGTTGAGATATCAACCGTCGTAAAACCGCATTAAACAATGTCACTTAGTGAGATGTAGTGTTTTTCAACATTACAAGTCGGGAACTACGATATCTAATGTGAAAGCGCATGAAACCGTCGTAATTTTGTAGAAACATTGTAAAGTTGCGAGCAAAACGTTTTCTAACGATAGAAGTGTTAAGGTTAGCTTGAGTTATGTTAGTTTAAGCTATGTAGCGTCGTGAGACCACCAAAAAGGACGTCATCTAACGAGATAGTGTTGTTTTATTGCATGTACGAAACTGCAATAGGTGAAATGTTGTGAAAGTACACAAAACGGCTTGAACAAGCCAGATACTGCGTGTTGTACCGTTACAAGTGCGAAACTGCTATAATGTGATATTCTCGTTAAAGCGCATGCAAGCATCGTGAAAGCTTAATGAACGATGTCATTTAGCGAGATACAGCGTTCTGTACTGCAATAAGTTGGTGAAAAACTGTGAGGTTAT
Organism: Rhipicephalus microplus; assembly: GCF_043290135.1. Classification (NCBI taxonomy): domain Eukaryota; kingdom Metazoa; phylum Arthropoda; class Arachnida; order Ixodida; family Ixodidae; genus Rhipicephalus; species Rhipicephalus microplus. The sequence continues at coordinate 42,903 of NW_027464899.1, forward strand.
GCAAATATCGTAATTGTGAACGAAACAGTGTAATAGAGCGTTTTTCAATACAAGTACGAATGTTAGGTTAGGTTAAGATATGAACCGTCGTAAAACCGCATTAAACAATGTCAATTAGTGAGATGCAGTGCTTTTCACCATTACAAGTCGGGAACTGCGATATCTAAAGTGAAAGCGCTTGCAAACGTCGTTAGGTTAGGCTAGGTTAGGTTAGGTTAGGTTTGGTTAGGTTAGGTCAGGTTAGGTTATGTTAGGTAAGGTTTGGTTAGGTTAGGTTGGGTTGAGTTGGGTTAGGTTAGGTTAGGTTAGGTTAGGTTGGGTTAGGTTAGCTTAGGTTAGGTTAGGTTAGGTTAGGTTGGGTTGGGTTGGGTTAGGTTAGGTTAGGTTAGGTTACGTTAGGTTAACGTATGAACCGTCGTAAAACCGCATTAAACAATGTCACTTAGTGAGATGTAGTGTTTTTCAACATTACAAGTCGGGAACTACGATATCTAATGTGAAAGCGCATGAAACCGTCGTAATCTTGTAGAAAACATTGTAAAGTTGCGAGTAAAACGTTTTCTAACGATAGAAGTGCGAAGGTTAGGTTAGGTTAGGTTAGTTTAAGCTAGGTAGCGTCGTGAAACTACCAAAAACGACGTCATCTAACGAGATAGTGTTGTTTTATTGCGAGTATTAAACTGCGATAGGTGAAATGTTGTGAAAGCACACAAAACGGCATGAACAAGCCAAATACTGCGTGTTCTACCGTTACAAGTGCGAAACTGCTATATTGTGATATTCTCGTTAAAGCGCATGCAAGCATCGTGAAACCTTAAAGAACAATGTCATTTAGCGAGATACAGCGTTCTGTACTGCAATAAGTTTGTGAAAAACTGTGAGGTTATGCAAATATCGTAATTGTGAACAAAACAGTGTAATAGAGCGTTTTTAGATACAAGTGCGAATGTTAGGTTAGGTTAAGATATGAACCGCGCTAAATCCGCATTAAACAATGTCACTTAGTGAGATGCTCTGTTTTTCACCATTACAAGTCGGGAACTGCGATATCTAATGTGAAAGCGCATGAAACCGTCGTAATCTTGTAGAAAACATTGTAAAGTAGCGAATAAAACGTTTTCTAACGATAGAAGTGCGAAGGTTAGGTTAGTTTGAGCTAGGTAGCGTCGTGAAACCACCAAAAACGATGTCATCTAACGAGATAGTGATGTTTTATTGCGAGTACAAAACTGCGATAGGTGAAATATTGGAAAAGCACACAAAATGGCATGAACTAGCCAGATACTGCGTCTTGTGCCGTTACAAGTGCGAAACTGCTTTATTGTGATATTCTCGTTAAAGCGCATGCAAGTATCGTGAAACCTTAAAGAACGATGTCATTTAGCGAGATACAGCGTTCTGTACTGCAATAAGTTGGTGAAAAACTGTGAGGTTATGCAAATATCGTAATTGTGAACGAAACAGTGTAATAGAGCGTTTTTAGATACAAGTGCGAATGTTAGGTTAGGTTAAGATATGAACCGTCGTAAAACCGCCAAAACAATGTCACTTAGTGAGATGCAGTGTTTCTCACCATTACAAGTCGGGAACTGCGATATCTAATGTGAAAGCGCTTGCAACCGTCGTTAGGTTAGGTTAGGTTAGGTTAGGTTAGGTTAGGTTTGGTTAGGTTAGGTTAGGTTAGATTAGGTTAGGTTGGATTGAGTTGGGGTAGGTTAGGTTCGGTTCGGTTAGGTTGGGTTAGGTTATGTTAGGTTAGGTTAGGTTAGGTTACGTTAGGGTACGTTAGGTTAGGTTACGTTAGGTTAGGTTAGGTTAGGTAAGAATAATTCGGTTAGGTTAGGTAAGGTTAGGTTAGGTTAGGTTGGGTTGGGTTTTGTTGGGTTGGGTTGGGTTGGGTTAGGTTGGGTTAGATTAGGTTAGGTTGGGTTAGGTTAGGTTAGGTTACGTTAGGTTAGGTTAGGTTAGGTTACGTTAGGTTATGTTAGGTTAGGTTAGGTTACGTTAGGTTAGGTTAGGTCAGGTAAGGTTAGGTTACGTTAGAATAGGTTAGGTTAGGTTAGGTTACGTTAGGTTAGGTTAGGTTAGGTTTGGTTAGGTTAGGTTAGGTTAGCTTAGGTTAGGTTAGGTTGGGTTGGGTTGAGCTAGGTTGGGTTAGGTTAGGTTAGGTTAGGTTAGGTTGGGGTAGGTTAGTTTAGGTTAGGTTAGGTTAGGTTGGGTTGGGTTGGGTTGGGTTAGGTTAGGTTAGATTAGGTAAGGTTAGGTTAGGTTACGTTAGGTTAGGTTACGTTAGGTTAAAGTATGAACCGTCGTAAAACCGCATTAAACAATGTCACTTAGTGAGATGCAGTGTTTTTCACCTTTACAAAGTGGGGAACTGCGATATCTAATGTGAAAGCGCTTGAAACCGTCGTAATGTTGTAGAAAACATTGTAAAGTTGCGAGTAAAACGTTTTCTAACGATAGAAGTGCGAAGGTTAGGTTAGTTTAAGCTAGGTAGCGTCGTGAAACTACCAAAAACGACGTCATCTAACGAGATAGTGTTGTTTTATTGCGAGTATTAAACTGCGATAGGTGAAATGTTGTGAAAGCACACAAAACGGATTGAACAAGCCAAATACTGCGTGTTCTACCGTTACAAGTGCGAAACTGCTATATTGTGATATTCTCGTTAAAGCGCATGCAAGCATCGTGAAACCTTAAAGAACAAAGTCATTTAGCGAGATACAGCGTTCTGTACTGCAATAAGTTGGTGAAAAACTGTGAGGTTATGCAAATATCGTAATTGTGAACAAAACAGTGTAATAGAGCGTTTTTAGATACAAGTGCGAATGTTAGGTTAGGTTAAGATATGAACCGTCGTAAAACCACATTAAACAATGTCACTTAGTGAGATGCAGTGTTTTTCACCTTTACAAGTTGGGAACTGCGATATCTAATGTGAAAGCGCTTGAAACCGTCGTAATGTTGTAGAAAGCAATGTAAAGTAGCGAGTAAAACGTTTTCTAACGATAGAAGTGCGAAGGTTATGTTAGGTTGAGCTACGTAGCGTCGTGAAACCACCAAAAACAATGCCATCTAACGAGATAGTGTTGTTTTATTGCGAGTACGAAACTGCGATAGGTGAAATATTGTGAAAGCACACAAAATGGCATGAACTAGCCAGATACTGCGTCTTGTGCCGTTACAAGTGCGAAACTGCTTTATTGTGATATTCTCGTTAAAGCGCATGCAAGTATCGTGAAACCTTAAAGAACGATGTCATTTAGCGAGATACAGCGTTCTGTACTGTAATAAGTTGGTGAGAAACTGTGAGGTCAAGCAAATATCGTAATTGTGAACGAAACAGTGTAATTGAGCGTCTTTAGATACAAGTGCGAATGTTAGGTTAGGTTGACATATCAACCGTCGTAAAACCGCATTAAACAATGTCACTTAGTGAGATGTAGTGTTTTTCAACATTACAAGTCGGGAACTACGATATCTAATGTGAAAGCGCATGAAACCGTCGTAATCTTGTAGAAAACATTGTAAAGTTGCGAGTAAAACGTTTTCTAACGATAGCAGTGCGAAGGTTAGGTTAGGTTAGGTTAGTTTAAGCTAGGTAGCATCGTGAAACTACCAAAAACGACGTCATCTAACGAGATAGTGTTGTTTTATTGCGAGTATTAAACTGCGATAGGTGAAGTGTTGTGAAAGCACACAAAACGGAGTGAACAAGCCAAATACTGCGTGTTCTACCGTTACAAGTGCGAAACTGCTATATTGTGATATTCTCGTTAAAGCGCATGCAAGCATCGTGAAACCTTAAAGAACAAAGTCATTTAGCGAGATACAGCGTTCTGTACTGTAATAAGTTGGTGAAAAACTGTGAGGTCATGCAAATATCGTAATTGTGAACGAAACCGTGTAATAGAGCGTTTATAATACAAGTGCGAATGTTAGGTTAGGTTAAGATATGAACCGTCGTAAAACCACATTAAACAATGTCACTTAGTGAGATGCAGTGTTTTTCACCATTACAAGTCGGGAACTGCGATATCTAATGTGAAAGCGCTTGCAAGCGTCGTTAGGTTAGGTTAGGTTAGGTTAGGTTTGGTTAGGTTAGGTTAGGTTAGGTTACGTTAGGTTAGGTTAGGTTAGGTTTGGTTAGGTAGGTTAGGTTAGGTTGGGTTAGGTAAGGTTAGGTTAGGTTAGGTTAGGTTAAGATATGAACCGCGCTAAATCCGCATTAAACAATGTCACTTAGTGAGATGCTGTGTTTTTCACCATTACAAGTCGGGAACTGCGATATCTAATGTGAAAGCGCATGAAACCGTCGTAATCTTGTAGAAAACATTGTAAAGTAGCGAATAAAACGTTTTCTAACGATAGAAGTGCGAAGGTTAGGTTAGTTTGAGCTAGGTAGCGTCGTGAAACCACCAAAAACGATGTCATCTAACGTGATAGTGATGTTTTATTGCGAGTACAAAACTGCGATAGGTGAAATATTGGGAAAGCACACAAAATGGCATGAACTAGCCAGATACTGCGTCTTGTGCCGTTACAAGTGCGAAACTGCTTTATTGTGATATTCTCGTTAAAGCGCATGCAAGTATCGTGAAACCTTAAAGAACGATGTCATTTAGCGAGATACAGCGTTCTGTACTGTAATAAGTTGGTGAGAAACTGTGAGGTCAAGCAAATATTGTAATTGTGAACGAAACAGTGTAATTGAGCGTATTTAGATACAAGTGCGAATGTTAGGTTAGGTTGAGATATCAACCGTCGTAAAACCGCATTAAACAATGTCACTTAGTGAGATGTAGTGTTTTTCAACATTACAAGTCGGGAACTACGATATCTAATGTGAAAGCGCATGAAACCGTCGTAATTTTGTAGAAACATTGTAAAGTTGCGAGCAAAACGTTTTCTAACGATAGAAGTGTTAAGGTTAGCTTGAGTTATGTTAGTTTAAGCTATGTAGCGTCGTGAGACCACCAAAAAGGACGTCATCTAACGAGACAGTGTTTTATTGCATGTACGAAACTGCAATAGGTGAAATGTTGTGAAAGTACACAAAACGGCTTGAACAAGCCAGATACTGCGTGTTGTACCGTTACAAGTGCGAAACTGCTATAATGTGATATTCTCGTTAAAGCGCATGCAAGCATCGTGAAAGCTTAATGAACGATGTCATTTAGCGAGATACAGCGTTCTGTACTGCAATAAGTTGGTGAAAAACTGTGAGGTTATGCAAATATCGTAATTGTGAACGAAACAGTGTAATAGAGCGTTTTTCAATACAAGTACGAATGTTAGGTTAGGTTAAGATATGAACCGTCGTAAAACCGCATTAAACAATGTCAATTAGTGAGATGCAGTGTTTTTCACCATTACAAGTCGGGAACTGCGATATCTAAAGTGAAAGCGCTTGCAAACGTCGTTAGGTTAGGTTAGGTTAGGTTAGGTTAGGTTTGGTTAGGTTAGGTCAGGTTAGGTTATGTTAGGTAAGGTTTGGTTAGGTTAGGTTGGGTTGAGTTGGGTTAGGTTAGGTTAGGTTAGGTTAGGTTGGGTTAGGTTAGCTTAGGTTAGGTTAGGTTAGGTTAGGTTGGGTTGGGTTGGGTTAGGTTAGGTTAGGTTAGGTTACGTTAGGTTAAGGTATGAACCGTCGTAAAACCGCATTAAACAATGTCACTTAGTGAGATGTAGTGTTTTTCAACATTACAAGTCGGGAACTACGATATCTAATGTGAAAGCGCATGAAACCGTCGTAATCTTGTAGAAAACATTGTAAAGTTGCGAGTAAAACGTTTTCTAACGATAGAAGTGCGAAGGTTAGGTTAGGTTAGGTTAGTTTAAGCTAGGTAGCGTCGTGAAACTACCAAAAACGACGTCATCTAACGAGATAGTGTTGTTTTATTGCGAGTATTAAACTGCGATAGGTGAAATGTTGTGAAAGCACAAAAAACGGCATAAACAAGCCAAATACTGCGTGTTCTACCGTTACAAGTGCGAAACTGCTATATTGTGATATTCTCGTTAAAGCGCATGCAAGCATCGTGAAACCTTAAAGAACAATGTCATTTAGCGAGATACAGCGTTCTGTACTGCAATAAGTTGGTGAAAAACTGTGAGGTTATGCAAATATCGTAATTGTGAACAAAACAGTGTAATAGAGCGTTTTTAGATACAAGTGCGAATGTTAGGTTAGGTTAAGATATGAACCGTCGTAAAACCACATTAAACAATGTCACTTAGTGAGATGCAGTGTTTTTACCATTACAAGTCGGGAACTGCGATATCTAATGTGACAGCGCTTGCAACCGTCGTTAGGTTAGGTTAGGTTAGGTTTGGTTAGGTTAGGTTAGGTTAGGTTAGATTAGGTTAGGTTGGGGTGAGTTAGGTTAGGTTAGGTTAGGTTAGGTTAGGTTGTGTTAGGTTAGTTTAGGTTAGGTTAGGTTAGGTTAGGTTGGGTTGGGTTGGGTTAGGTTAGGTTAGGTTAGGTTAGGTTGGGTTGGGTTGGGTTAGGTTAGGTTAGGTTAGGTTAGGTAAGGTTAGGTTAGGTTAGGTTAGGTTACGTTAGGTTAAGGCATGAACCGTCGTAAAACCGCATTAAACAATGTCACTTAGTGAGATGTAGTGTTTTTCAACATTACAAGTCGGGAACTACGATATCTAATGTGAAAGCGCATGAAACCGTCGTAATCTTGTAGAAAACATTGTAAAGTTGCGAGTAAAACGTTTTCTAACGATAGAAGTGCGAAGGTTAGGTTAGGTTAGGTTAGTTTAAGCTAGGTAGCGTCGTGAAACTACCAAAAACGACGTCATCTAACGAGATAGTGTTGTTTTATTGCGAGTATTAAACTGCGATAGGTGAAATGTTGTGAAAGCACACAAAACGGCATGAACAAGCCAAATACTGCGTGTTCTACCGTTACAAGTGCGAAACTGCTATATTGTGATATTCTCGTTAAAGCGCATGCAAGCATCGTGAAACCTTAAAGAACAATGTCATTTAGCGAGATACAGCGTTCTGTACTGCAATAAGTTGGTGAAAAACTGTGAGGTTATGCAAATATCGTAATTGTGAACAAAACAGTGTAATAGAGCGTTTTTAGATACAAGTGCGAATGTTAGGTTAAGATATGCACCGTCGTAAAACCACATTAAACAATGTCACTTAGTGAGATGCAGTGTTTTTCACCATTACAAGTCGGGAACTGCGATATCTAATTTGAAAGCGCTTGCAAACGTCGTTAGGTTATGTTAGGTTAGGTTAGGTTAGGTTAGGTTACGTTAGGTTAGGTTAGGTTAGGTTTGGTTAGGTTAGGTTAGGTTAGGGTATGTTAGGTAAGGTTTGGTTAGGTTAGGTTAGGTTAGGTTAGGTTGGGTTAGGTAAGGTTAGGTTAGGTTAGGTTAAGATATGAACTGCGCTAAATCAGCATTAAACAATGTCACTTAGTGAGATGCTGTGTTTTTCACCATTACAAGTCGGGAACTGCGATATCTAATGTGAAAGCGCATGAAACCGTCGTAATCTTGTAGAAAACATTGTAAAGTAGCGAATAAAACGTTTTCTAACGATAGAAGTGCGAAGGTTAGGTTAGTTTGAGCTAGGTAGCGTCGTGAAACCACCAAAAACGATGTCATCTAACGAGATAGTGATGTTTTATTGCGAGTACAAAACTGCGATAGGTGAAATATTGGGAAAGCACACAAAATGGCATGAACTAGCAAGATACTGCGTCTTGTGCCGTTACAAGTGCGAAACTGCTTTATTGTGATATTCTCGTTAAAGCGCATGCAAGTATCGTGAAACCTTAAAGAACGATGTCATTTAGCGAGATACAGCGTTCTGTACTGCAATAAGTTGGTGAAAAACTGTGAGGTTATGCAAATATCGTAATTGTGAACGAAACAGTGTAATAGAGCGTTTTTAGATACAAGTGCGAATGTTAGGTTAGGTTAAGATATGAACCGTCGTAAAACCGCCAAAACAATGTCACTTAGTGAGATGCAGTGTTTCTCACCATTACAAGTCGGGAACTGCGATATCTAATGTGAAAGCGCTTGCAACCGTCGTTAGGTTAGGTTAGGTTAGGTTAGGTTTGGTTAGGTTAGGTTAGGTTAGATTAGGTTAGGTTGGATTGAGTTGGGGTAGGTTAGGTTAGGTTAGGTTAGGTTGGGTTAGGTTATGTTAGGTTAGGTTAGGTTAGGTTACGTTAGGGTACGTTAGGTTAGGTTACGTTAGGTTAGGTTAGGTAAGAATAATTCGGTTAGGTTAGGTAAGGTTAGGTTAGGTTAGGTTAGGTTGGGTTGGGTTTTGTTGGGTTGGGTTGGGTTGGGTTAGGTTGGGTTAGGTTAGGTTAGGTTGGGTTAGGTTAGGTTAGGTTACGTTAGGTTAGGTTAGGTTAGGTTACGTTAGGTTATGTTAGGTTAGGTTAGGTTACGTTAGGTTAGGTTAGGTCAGGTAAGGTTAGGTTACGTTAGAATAGGTTAGGTTAGGTTAGGTTACGTTAGGTTAGGTTAGGTTAGGTTTGGTTAGGTTAGGTTAGGTTAGCTTAGGTTAGGTTAGGTTGGGTTGGGTTGAGTTAGGTTGGGTTAGGTTAGGTTAGGTTAGGTTAGGTTGGGGTAGGTTAGTTTAGGTTAGGTTAGGTTAGGTTGGGTTGGGTTGGGTTGGGTTAGGTTAGGTTAGATTAGGTAAGGTTAGGTTAGGTTACGTTAGGTTAGGTTACGTTAGGTTAAAGTATGAACCGTCGTAAAACCGCATTAAACAATGTCACTTAGTGAGATGCAGTGTTTTTCACCTTTACAAGTTGGGGAACTGCGATATCTAATGTGAAAGCGCTTGAAACCGTCGTAATGTTGTAGAAAACATTGTAAAGTTGCGAGTAAAACGTTTTCTAACGATAGAAGTGCGAAGGTTAGGTTAGTTTAAGCTAGGTAGCGTCGTGAAACTATCAAAAACGACGTCATCTAACGAGATAGTGTTGTTTTATTGCGAGTATTAAACTGCGATAGGTGAAATGTTGTGAAAGCACACAAAACGGATTGAACAAGCCAAATACTGCGTGTTCTACCGTTACAAGTGCGAAACTGTTATATTGTGATATTCTCGTTAAAGCGCATGCAAGCATCGTGAAACCTTAAAGAACAAAGTCATTTAGCGAGATACAGCGTTCTGTACTGCAATAAGTTGGTGAAAAACTGTGAGGTTATGCAAATATCGTAATTGTGAACAAAACAGTGTAATAGAGCGTTTTTAGATACAAGTGCGAATGTTAGGTTAGGTTAAGATATGAACCGTCGTAAAACCACATTAAACAATGTCACTTAGTGAGATGCAGTGTTTTTCACCATTACAAGTCGGGAACTGCGATATCTAATGTGAAAGCGCTTGCAACCGTCGTTAGGTTAGGTTAGGTTAGATTAGGTTTGGTTAGGTTAGGTTAGGTTAGGTTAGATTAGGTTAGGTTGGGTTGAGTTGGGTTAGGTTAGGTTAGGTTAGGTTGTGTTAGGTTAGTTTAGGTTAGGTTAGGTTAGGTTGGGTTGGGTTGGGTTAGGTTAGGTTAGGTTAGGTTGGGTTGGGTTGGGTTAGGTTAGGTTAGGTTAGGTTAGGTAAGGTTAGGTTAGGTTAGGTTAGGTTACGTTAGGTTAAGGCATGAACCGTCGTAAAACCGCATTAAACAATGTCACTTAGTGAGATGTAGTGTTTTTCAACATTACAAGTCGGGAACTACGATATCTAATGTGAAAGCGCATGAAACCGTCGTAATCTTGTAGAAAACATTGTAAAGTTGCGAGTAAAACGTTTTCTAACGATAGAAGTGCGAAGGTTAGGTTAGGTTAGGTTAGTTTAAGCTAGGTAGCGTCGTGAAACTACCAAAAACGACGTCATCTAACGAGATAGTGTTGTTTTATTGCGAGTATTAAACTGCGATAGGTGAAATGTTGTGAAAGCACACAAAACGGCATGAACAAGCCAAATACTGCGTGTTCTACCGTTACAAGTGCGAAACTGCTATATTGTGATATTCTCGTTAAAGCGCATGCAAGCATCGTGAAACCTTAAAGAACAATGTCATTTAGCGAGATACAGCGTTCTGTACTGCAATAAGTTGGTGAAAAACTGTGAGGTTATGCAAATATCGTAATTGTGAACAAAACAGTGTAATAGAGCGTTTTTAGATACAAGTGCGAATGTTAGGTTAGGTTAAGATATGAACCGTCGTAAAAACACATTAAACAGTGTCACTTAGTGAGATGCAGTGTTTTTCACCATTACAAGTCGGGAACTGCGATATCTAATGTGAAAGCGCTTGCAACCGTCGTTAGGTTAGGTTAGGTTAGGTTAGGTTTGGTTAGGTTAGGTTTGGTTAGGTTAGATTAGGTTAGGTTGGGTTGAGTTGGGTTAGGTTAGGTTAGGTAAGGTTAGGTTGGGTTAGGTTAGTTTAGGTTAGGTTAGGTTAGGTTGGGTTGGGTTGGGTTAGGTTAGGTTAGGTTAGGTTAAGGTATGAACCGTCGTAAAACCGCATTAAACAATGTCACTGAGTGAGATGTAGTGTTTTTCAACATTACAAGTCGGGAACTACGATATCTAATGTGAAAGCGCATGAAACCGTCGTAATCTTGTAGAAAACATTGTAAAGTTGCGAGTAAAACGTTTTCTAACGATAGAAGTGCGAAGGTTAGGTTAGGTTAGGTTAGTTTAAGCTAGGTAGCGTCGTGAAACTACCAAAAACGACGTCATCTAACGAGATAGTGTTGTTTTATTGCGAGTATTAAACTGCGATAGGTGAAATGTTGTGAAAGCACACAAAACGGCATGAACAAGCCAAATACTGCGTGTTCTACCGTTACAAGTGCGAAACTGCTATATTGTGATATTCTCGTTAAAGCGCATGCAAGCATCGTGAAACCTTAAAGAACAATGTCATTTAGCGAGATACAGCGTTCTGTACTGCAATAAGTTGGTGAAAAACTGTGAGGTTATGCAAATATTGTAATTTTGAACAAAACAGTGTAATAAAGCGTTTTTAGATACAAGTGCGAATGTTAGGTTAGGTTAAGATATGCACCGTCGTAAAACCACATTAAACAATGTCACTTAGTGAGATGCAGTGTTTTTCACCATTACAAGTCGGGAACTGCGATATCTAATTTGAAAGCGCTTGCAAACGTCGTTAGGTTATGTTAGGTTAGGTTAGGTTAGGTTAGGTTAGGTTAGGTTAGGTTTGGTTAGGTTAGGTTAGGTTAGGTTAGGGTATGTTAGGTAAGGTTTGGTTAGGTTAGGTTAGGTTAGGTTAGGTTGGGTTAGGTAAGGTTAGGTTAGGTTAGGTTAGGTTAGGTTAAGATATGAACCGCGCTAAATCCGCACTAAACAATGTCACTTAGTGAGATGCTCTGTTTTTCACCATTACAAGTCGGGAACTGCGATATCTAATGTGAAAGCGCATGAAACCGTCGTAATCTTGTAGAAAACATTGTAAAGTAGCGAATAAAACGTTTTCTAACGATAGAAGTGCGAAGGTTAGGTTAGTTTGAGCTAGGTAGCGTCGTGAAACCACCAAAAACGATGTCATCTAACGAGATAGTGATGTTTTATTGCGAGTACAAAACTGCGATAGGTGAAATATTGGGAAAGCACACAAAATGGCATGAACTAGCCAGATACTGCGTCTTGTGCCGTTACAAGTGCGAAACTGCTTTATTGTGATATTCTCGTTAAAGCGCATGCAAGTATCGTGAAACCTTAAAGAACGATGTCATTTAGCGAGATACAGCGTTCTGTACTGCAATAAGTTGGTGAAAAACTGTGAGGTTATGCAAATATCGTAATTGTGAACGAAACAGTGTAATAGAGCGTTTTTAGATACAAGTGCGAATGTTAGGTTAGGTTAAGATATGAACCGTCGTAAAACCGCCAAAACAATGTCACTTAGTGAGATGCAGTGTTTCTCACCATTACAAGTCGGGAACTGCGATATCTAATGTGAAAGCGCTTGCAACCGTCGTTAGGTTAGGTTAGGTTAGGTTAGGTTAGGTTTGGTTAGGTTAGGTTAGGTTAGATTAGGTTAGGTTGGATTGAGTTGGGGTAGGTTAGGTTAGGTTAGGTTAGGTTGGGTTAGGTTATGTTAGGTTAGGTTAGGTTAGGTTACGTTAGGGTACGTTAGGTTAGGTTACGTTAGGTTAGGTTAGGTAAGAATAATTCGGTTAGGTTAGGTAAGGTTAGGTTAGGTTAGGTTAGGTTGGGTTGGGTTTTGTTGGGTTGGGTTGGGTTGGGTTAGGTTGGGTTAGGTTAGGTTAGGTTGGGTTAGGTTAGGTTAGGTTACGTTAGGTTAGGTTAGGTTAGGTTACGTTAGGTTATGTTAGGTTAGGTTAGGTTACGTTAGGTTAGGTTAGGTCAGGTAAGGTTAGGTTACGTTAGAATAGGTTAGGTTAGGTTAGGTTACGTTAGGTTAGGTTAGGTTAGGTTAGGTTTGGTTAGGTTAGGTTAGGTTAGCTTAGGTTAGGTTAGGTTGGGTTGGGTTGAGTTAGGTTGGGTTAGGTTAGGTTAGGTTAGGTTAGGTTGGGGTAGGTTAGTTTAGGTTAGGTTAGGTTAGGTTGGGTTGGGTTGGGTTGGGTTAGGTTAGGTTAGATTAGGTAAGGTTAGGTTAGGTTACGTTAGGTTAGGTTACGTTAGGTTAAAGTATGAACCGTCGTAAAACTGCATTAAACAATGTCACTTAGTGAGATGCAGTGTTTTTCACCTTTACAAAGTGGCGAACTGCGATATCTAATGTGAAAGCGCTTGAAACCGTCGTAATGTTGTAGAAAACATTGTAAAGTTGCGAGTAAAACGTTTTCTAACGATAGAAGTGCGAAGGTTAGGTTAGTTTAAGCTAGGTAGCGTCGTGAAACTACCAAAAACGACGTCATCTAACGAGATAGTGTTGTTTTATTGCGAGTATTAAACTGCGATAGGTGAAATGTTGTGAAAGCACACAAAACGGATTGAACAAGCCAAATACTGCGTGTTCTACCGTTACAAGTGCGAAACTGCTATATTGTGATATTCTCGTTAAAGCGCATGCAAGCATCGTGAAACCTTAAAGAACAAAGTCATTTAGCGAGATACAGCGTTCTGTACTGCAATAAGTTGGTGAAAAACTGTGAGGTTATGCAAATATCGTAATTGTGAACGAAACAGTGTAATAGAGCGTTTTTAGATACAAGTGCGAATGTTAGGTTAGGTTAAGATATGAACCGTCGTAAAACCACATTAAACAATGTCACTTAGTGAGATGCAGTGTTTTTCACCATTACAAGTCGGGAACTGCGATATCTAATGTGAAAGCGCTTGCAACCGTCGTTAGGTTAGGTTAGGTTAGGTTAGCTTAGGTTTGGTTAGGTTAGGTTAGGTTAGGTTAGATTAGGTTAGGTTGGGTTGAGTTGGGTTAGGTTAGGTTAGGTTAGGTTGTGTTAGGTTAGTTTAGGTTAGGTTAGGTTAGGTTGGGTTGGGTTGGGTTAGGTTAGGTTAGGTTAGGTTGGGTTGGGTTGGGTTAGGTTAGGTTAGGTTAGGTTAGGTAAGGTTAGGTTAGGTTAGGTTAGGTTACGTTAGGTTAAGGCATGAACCGTCGTAAAACCGCATTAAACAATGTCACTTAGTGAGATGTAGTGTTTTTCAACATTACAAGTCGGGAACTACAATATCTAATGTGAAAGCGCATGAAACCGTCGTAATCTTGTAGAAAACATTGTAAAGTTGCGAGTAAAACGTTTTCTAACGATAGAAGTGCGAAGGTTAGGTTAGGTTAGGTTAGTTTAAGCTAGGTAGCGTCGTGAAACTACCAAAAACGACGTCATCTAACGAGATAGTGTTGTTTTATTGCGAGTATTAAACTGCGATAGGTGAAATGTTGTGAAAGCACACAAAACGGCATGAACAAGCCAAATACTGCGTGTTCTACCGTTACAAGTGCGAAACTGCTATATTGTGATATTCTCGTTAAAGCGCATGCAAGCATCGTGAAACCTTAAAGAACAATGTCATTTAGCGAGATACAGCGTTCTGTACTGCAATAAGTTGGTGAAAAACTGTGAGGTTATGCAAATATCGTAATTGTGAACAAAACAGTGTAATAGAGCGTTTTTAGATACAAGTGCGAATGTTAGGTTAGGTTAAGATATGAACCGTCGTAAAAACACATTAAACAATGTCACTTAGTGAGATGCAGTGTTTTTCACCATTACAAGTCGGGAACTGCGATATCTAATGTGAAAGCGCTTGCAACCGTCGTTAGGTTAGGTTAGGTTAGGTTAGGTTAGGTTAGGTTTGGTTAGGTTAGGTTTGGTTAGGTTAGATTAGGTTAGGTTGGGTTGAGTTGGGTTAGGTTAGGTTAGGTTAGGTTAGGTTGGGTTAGGTTAGTTTAGGTTAGGTTAGGTTAGGTTGGGTTGGGTTGGGTTAGGTTAGGTTAGGTTAGGTTAAGGTATGAACCGTCGTAAAACCGCATTAAACAATGTCACTGAGTGAGATGTAGTGTTTTTCAACATTACAAGTCGGGAACTACGATATCTAATGTGAAAGCGCATGAAACCGTCGTAATCTTGTAGAAAACATTGTAAAGTTGCGAGTAAAACGTTTTCTAACGATAGAAGTGCGAAGGTTAGGTTAGGTTAGGTTAGTTTAAGCTAGGTAGCGTCGTGAAACTACCAAAAACGACGTCATCTAACGAGATAGTGTTGTTTTATTGCGAGTATTAAACTGCGATAGGTGAAATGTTGTGAAAGCACACAAAACGGCATGAACAAGCCAAATACTGCGTGTTCTACCGTTACAAGTGCGAAACTGCTATATTGTGATATTCTCGTTAAAGCGCATGCAAGCATCGTGAAACCTTAAAGAACAATGTCATTTAGCGAGATACAGCGTTCTGTACTGCAATAAGTTGGTGAAAAACTGTGAGGTTATGCAAATATTGTAATTTTGAACAAAACAGTGTAATAAAGCGTTTTTAGATACAAGTGCGAATGTTAGGTTAGGTTAAGATATGCACCGTCGTAAAACCACAATAAACAATGTCACTTAGTGAGATGCAGTGTTTTTCACCATTACAAGTCGGGAACTGCGATATCTAATTTGAAAGCGCTTGCAAACGTCGTTAGGTTATGTTAGGTTAGGTTAGGTTAGGTTAGGTTACGTTAGGTTAGGTTAGGTTAGGTTTGGTTAGGTTAGGTTAGGTTAGGTTAGGTTAGGGTATGTTAGGTAAGGTTTGGTTAGGTTAGGTTAGGTTAGGCTAGGTTGGGTTAGGTAAGGTTAGGTTAGGTTAGGTTAAGATATGAACCGCGCTAAATCCGCACTAAACAATGTCACTTAGTGAGATGCTCTGTTTTTCACCATTACAAGTCGGGAACTGCGATATCTAATGTGAAAGCGCATGAAACCGTCGTAATCTTGTAGAAAACATTGTAATGTAGCGAATAAAACGTTTTCTAACGATAGAAGTGCGAAGGTTAGGTTAGTTTGAGCTAGGTAGCGTCGTGAAACCACCAAAAACGATGTCATCTAACGAGATAGTGATGTTTTATTGCGAGTACAAAACTGCGATAGGTGAAATATTGGGAAAGCACACAAAATGGCATGAACTAGCCAGATACTGCGTCTTGTGCCGTTACAAGTGCGAAACTGCTTTATTGTGATATTCTCGTTAAAGCGCATGCAAGTATCGTGAAACCTTAAAGAACGATGTCATTTAGCGAGATACAGCGTTCTGTACTGCAATAAGTTGGTGAAAAACTGTGAGGTTATGCAAATATCGTAATTGTGAACGAAACAGTGTAATAGAGCGTTTTTAGATACAAGTGCGAATGTTAGGTTAGGTTAAGATATGAACCGTCGTAAAACCGCCAAAACAATGTCACTTAGTGAGATGCAGTGTTTCTCACCATTACAAGTCGGGAACTGCGATATCTAATGTGAAAGCGCTTGCAACCGTCGTTAGGTTAGGTTAGGTTAGGTTAGGTTAGGTTAGGTTTGGTTAGGTTAGGTTAGGTTAGGTTAGATTAGGTTAGGTTGGATTGAGTTGGGGTAGGTTAGGTTAGGTTAGGTTAGGTTGGGTTAGGTTATGTTAGGTTAGGTTAGGTTAGGTTAGGTTACGTTAGGGTACGTTAGGTTAGGTTACGTTAGGTTAGGTTAGGTTAGGTAAGAATAATTCGGTTAGGTTAGGTAGGTTAGGTTAGGTTAGGTTAGGTTGGGTTGGGTTTTGTTGGGTTGGGTTGGGTTGGGTTAGGTTGGGTTAGGTTAGGTTAGGTTGGGTTAGGTTAGGTTAGGTTACTTTAGGTTAGGTTAGGTTAGGTTAGGTTACGTTAGGTTATGTTAGGTTAGGTTAGGTTACGTTAGGTTAGGTTAGGTCAGGTAAGGTTAGGTTACGTTAGAATAGGTTAGGTTAGGTTAGGTTACGTTAGGTTAGGTTAGGTTAGGTTAGGTTTGGTTAGGTTAGGTTAGGTTAGCTTAGGTTAGGTTAGGTTGGGTTGGGTTGAGTTAGGTTGGGTTAGGTTAGGTTAGGTTAGGTTAGGTTGGGGTAGGTTAGTTTAGGTTAGGTTAGGTTACGTTAGGTTGGGTTGGGTTGGGTTGGGTTAGGTTAGGTTAGATTAGGTAAGGTTAGGTTAGGTTACGTTAGGTTAAAGTATGAACCGTCGTAAAACCGCATTAAACAATGTCACTTAGTGAGATGCAGTGTTTTTCACCTTTACAAGTTGGGGAACTGCGATATCTAATGTGAAAGCGCTTGAAACCGTCGTAATGTTGTAGAAAGCAATGTAAAGTAGCGAGTAAAACGTTTTCTAACGATAGAAGTGCGAAGGTTATGTTAGGTTGAGTTATGTTAGTTTAAGCTAGGTAGCATCGTGAAACCACCAAAAACGACGTCATCTAAAGAGATAGTGTTGTTTTATTGCGAGTACGAAACTGCGATAGGTAAAATGATGTGAAAGCACACAAAACGGCACGAACAAGCCAAATACTGCGTGTTGTACCGTTACAAGTGCGAAACTGCTATGTTGTGATATTCTCGGTAAAGCGCATGCAAGCATCGTGAAACCTTAAAGAACAATGTCATTTAGCGAGATACAGCGTTCTGTACTGCAATAAGTTGGTGAAAAACTGTGAGGTTATGCAAATATCGTAATTGTGAACAAAACAGTGTAATAGAGCGTTTTTAGATACAAGTGCGAATGTTAGGTTAGGTTAAGATATGAACCGTCGTAAAACCACATTAAACAATGTCACTTAGAAGGATGCAGTGTTTTTCACCATTACAAGTCGGAAACTGCGATATCTAATGTGAAAGCGCTTGCAACCGTCGTTAGGTTAGGTTAGGTTAGGTTAGGTTAGGTTAGGTTAGGTTAGGTTAGGTTTGGTTAGGTTAGGTTAGGTTAGGTTAGATTAGGTTAGGTTGGGTTGAGTTGGGTTAGGTTAGGTTAGGTTAGGTTGGGTTAGGTTAGTTTAGGTTAGGTTAGGTTAGGTTAGGTTAGGTTGGGTTGGGTTGGGTTAGGTTAGGTTAGGTTAGGTTAGGTTACGTTAGGTTAAGGTATGAACCGTCGTAAAACCGCATTAAACAATGTCACTTAGTGAGATGTAGTGTTTTTCAACATTACAAGTCGGGAACTACGATATCTAATGTGAAAGCGCACGAAACCGTCGTAATCTTGTAGAAAACATTGTAAAGTTGCGAGTAAAACGTTTTCTAACGATAGAAGTGCGAAGGTTAGGTTAGGTTAGATTAGTTTAAGCTTGGTAGCGTCGTGAAACTACCAAAAACGACGTCATCTAAAGAGATAGTCTTGTTTTATTGCGAGTGTTAAACTGCGATAGGTGAATTGTTGTGAAAGCACAGAAGACGTCATGAACAAGCCAAATACTGCGTGTTCTACCGTTACAAGTGCGAAACTGCTATATTGTGATATTCCCGTTAAAGCGCATGCAAGCATCGTGAAACCTTAAAGAACAATGTCATTTAGCGAGATACAGCGTTCTGTACTGCAATAAGTTGGTGAAAAACTGTGAGGTTATGCAAATATCGTAATTGTGAACAAAACAGTGTAATAGAGCGTTTTTAGATACAAGTGCGAATGTTAGGTTAGGTTAAGATATGAACCGTCGTAAAACCACATTAAACATTGTCACTTAGTGAGATGCAGTGTTTTTCACCATTACAAGTCGGGAACTGCGATATCTAATGTGAAAGCGCTTGCAACCGTCGTTAGGTTAGGTTAGGTTAGGTTAGGTTAGGTTGGGTTGGGTTGAGTTAGGTTGGGTTAGGTTAGGTTAGGTTAGGTTTGGTTGGGTTAGGTTAGGTTAGGTTAGGTTAGGTTAGGTTGGGTTAGGTTAGTTTAGGTTAGGTTAGGTTAAGTTAGGTTGGGTAAGGTTAGGTTAGGTTAGGTTAGGTTACGTTAGGTTAAAGTATGAACCGTCGTAAAACCGCATTAAACAATGTCACTTAGTGAGATGCAGTGTTTTTCACCTTTACAAGTTGGGAACTGCGATATCTAATGTGAAAGCGCTTGAAACCGTCGTAATGTTGTAGAAAGCAATGTAAAGTAGCGAGTAAAACGTTTTCTAACGATAGAAGTGCGAAGGTTATGTTAGGTTGAGTTATGTTAGTTTAAGCTAGGTAGCATCGTGAAACCACCAAAAACGACGTCATCTAAAGAGATAGTGTTGTTTTATTGCGAGTACGAAACTGCGATAGGTAAAATGTTGTGAAAGCACACAAAACGGCATGAACAAGCCAAATACTGCGTGTTGTACCGTTACAAGTGCGAAACTGCTATGTTGTGATATTCTCGGTAAAGCGCATGCAAGCATCGTGAAACCTTAAAGAACAATGTCATTTAGCGAGATACAGCGTTCTGTACTGCAATAAGTTGGTGAAAAACTGTGAGGTTATGCAAATATCGTAATTGTGAACAAAACAGTGTAATAGAGCGTTTTTAGATACAAGTGCGAATGTTAGGTTAGGTTGAGATATCAACCGTCGTAAAACCGCAATAAACAATGTCACTTAGTGAGATGTAGTGTTTTTCACCTTTACAAGTTGGGAACTGCGATATCTAATGTGAAAGCGCTTGAAACCGTCGTAATGTTGTAGAAAGCAATGTAAAGTAGCGAGTAAAACGTTTTCTAACGATAGAAGTGCGAAGGTTATGTTAGGTTGAGTTATGTTAGTTTAAGCTAGGTAGCATCGTGAAACCACCAAAAACGACGTCATCTAACGAGATAGTGTTGTTTTATTGCGAGTACGAAACTGCGATAGGTAAAATGTTGTGAAAGCACACAAAACGGCATGAAGAAGCCAAATACTGCGTGTTGTACCGTTACAAGTGCGAAACTGCTATGTTGTGATATTCTCGGTAAAGCGCATGCAAGCATCGTGAAACCTTAAAGAATGATGTCATTTAGCGAGAGACAGCGTTCTGTACTGTAATAAGTTGGTGAAAAACTGTGAGGTCATGCAAATATCGTAACTGTGAACGAAACAGTGTAATAGAGCGTTTTGAGATACAAGCGCGAATGTTAGGTTAGGTTAAGATATGAACCGTCGTAAAACCGCATTAAACAATGTCACTTAGTGAGATGCAGTGTTTCTCACCATTACAAGTCGGGAACTGCGATATCTAATGTGAAAGCGCTTGCAACCGTCGTTAGGTTAGGTTAGGTTAGGTTTGGTTAGGTTAGGTTAAGTTAGGTTAGATTAGGTTAGGTTGGGTTGAGTTGGGTTAGGTTAGGTTAGGTTAGGTTGGGTTAGGTTAGGTTAGGTTAGGTTAGGTTAGGTTACGTTAGGGTACGTTAGGTTAGGTTACGTTAGGTTAGGTTAGGTTAGGTAAGAATAATTTGGTTAGGTTAGGTAAGGTTAGGTTAGGTTAGGTTGGGTTGGGTTTTGTTGGGTTGGGTTGGGTTGGGTTAGGTTGGGTTAGGTTAGGTTAGGTTACGTTAGGTTAGGTTAGGTTAGGTTAGGTTACGTTAGGTTATGTTAGGTTAGGTTAGGTTACGTTAGGTTAGGTTAGGTCAGGTAAGGTTAGGTTACGTTATAGTAGGTTAGGTTAGGTTAGGTTACGTTAGGTTAGGTTAGGTTAGGTTAGGTTTGGTTAGGTTAGGTTAGCTTAGGTTAGGTTAGGTTGGATTTGGTTGGGTTAGGTTGGGTTAGGTTAGGTTAGGTTAGGTTAGGTTGGGTTAGGTTAGTTTAGGTTAGGTTAGGTTAGGTTGGGTTGTGTTGGGTTACGTTAGGTTAAAGTGTGAACCGTCGTAAAACCGCATTAAACAATGTCACTTAGTGAGATGCAGTGTTTTTCACCTTTACAAGTTGGGAACTGCGATATCTAATGTGAAAGCGCTTGAAACCGTCGTAATGTTGTAGAAAGCAATGTAAAGTAGCGAGTAAAACGTTTTCTAACGATAGAAGTGCGAAGGTTATGTTAGGTTGAGTTATGTTAGTTTAAGCTAGGTAGCATCGTGAAACCACCAAAAACGACGTCATCTAACGAGATAGTGTTGTTTTATTGCGAGTACGAAACTGCGATAGGTAAAATGTTGTGAAAGCACACAAAACGGCATGAACAAGCCAAATACTGCGTGTTGTACCGTTTCAAGTGCGAAACTGCTATGTTGTGATATTCTCGGTAAAGCGCATGCAAGCATCGTGAAACCTTAAAGAACAATGTCATTTAGCGAGATACAGCGTTCTGTACTGCAATAAGTTGGTGAAAAACTGTGAGGTTATGCAAATATCGTAATTGTGAACAAAACAGTGTAATAGAGCGTTTTTAGATACAAGTGCGAATGTTAGGTTAGGTTAAGATATGAACCGTCGTAAAACCACATTAAACAATGTCACTTAGTGAGATGCAGTGTTTTTCACCATTACAAATCCGGAACTGCGATATCTAATGTGAAAGCGCTTGCAACCGTCGTTAGGTTAGGTTAGGTTAGGTTAGGTTAGGTTAGGTTAGGTTTGGTTAGGTTAGGTTAGGTTAGGTTAGGTTAGATTAGGTTAGGTTGGGTTGAGTTGGGTTAGGTTAGGTTAGGTTAGGTTGGGTTAGGTTAGTTTAGGTTAGGTTAGGTTAGGTTAGGTTGGGTTGGGTTGGGTTAGGTTAGGTTAGGTTAGGTTACGTTAGGTTAAGATATGAACCGTCGTAAAACCACATTAAACAATGTCACTTAGTGAGATGCAGTGTTTTTCACCATTACAAGTCGGGAACTGCGATATCAAATGTGAAAGCGCTTGCAAACGTCGTTAGGTTATATTAGGTTAGGTTAGGTTAGGTTAGGTTAGGTTACGTTAGGTTAGGTTAGGTTTGGTTAGGTTAGGTTAGGTTAGGTTAGGGTATGTTACGTAAGGTTTGGTTAGGTTAGGTTAGGTTAGGTTGGGTTAGGTAAGGTTAGGTTAGGTTAGGTTAGGTTAAGATATGAACCGCGCTAAATCCGCATTAAACAATGTCACTTAGTGAGATGCTGTGTTTTTCACCATTACAAGTCGGGAACTGTGATATCCAATGTGAAAGCGCAGGAAACCGTCGAAATCTTGTAGAAAACATTGTAAAGTAGCGAATAAAACGTTTTCTAACGATAGAAGTGCGAAGGTTAGGTTAGTTTGAGCTAGGTAGCGTCGTGAAACCACCAAAAACGATGTCATCTAACGAGATAGTGATGTTTTATTGCGAGTACAAAACTGCGATAGGTGAAATATTGGGAAAGCACTCAAAAAGGCATGAACTAGCCAGATACTGCGTCTTGTGCCGTTACAAGTGCGAAACTGCTTTATTGTGATATTCTCGTTAAAGCGCATGCAAGTATCGTGAAACCTTAAAGAACGATGTCATTTAGCGAGATACAGCGTTCTGTACTGTAATAAGTTGGTGAGAAACTGTGAGGTCAAGCAAATATCGTAATTGTGAACGAAACAGTGTAATTGAGCGTATTTAGATACAAGTGCGAATGTTAGGTTAGGTTGAGATATCAACCGTCGTAAAACCGCATTAAACAATGTCACTTAGTAAGATGTAGTGTTTTTCAACATTACAAGTCGGGAACTGCGATATCTAATGTGAAAGCGCTTGAAACCGTCGTAATGTTGTAGAAAGCAATGTAAAGTAGCGAGTAAAACGTTTTCTAACGATAGAAGTGCGAAGGTTATGTTAGGTTGAGTTATGTTAGTTTAAGCTAGGTAGCATCGTGAAACCACCAAAAACGACGTCATCTAACGAGATAGTGTTGTTTTATTGCGAGTATTAAACTGCGATTGGTGAAATATTGTGAAAGCACACAAAACGGCATGAACAAGCTAGATACTGCGTGTTGTAGCGTTACAAGTGCGAAACTGCTGTAATGTGATATTCTCCTTAAAGCGCAGCAAGCATCGTGAAACCTCAAAGAACAATGTCATTTAGCGAGATACAGCGTTCTGTACTGCAATAAGTTGGTGAAAAACTGTGAGGTTATGCAAATATCGTAATTGTGAACGAAACAGTGTAATAGAGCGTTTTTAGATACAAGTGCGAATGTTAGGTTAGGTTAAGATATTAACCGTCGTAAAACCGCCTTAAACAATGTCACTTAGTGAGATGCAGTGTTTCTCACCATTACAAGTCGGGAACTGCGATATCTAATGTGAAAGCGCTTGCAACCGTCGTTAGGTTAGGTTAGGTTAGGTTAGGTTTGGTTAGGTTAGGTTAGGTTAGGTTAGATTAGGTTAGGTTGGGTTGAGTTGGGTTAGGTTAGGTTAGGTTACAATGGGTTAGGTTGGGTTAGGTTAGGTTAGGTTACGTTAGGGTACGTTAGGTTAGGTTACGTTAGGTTAGGTTAGGTAAGAATAATTTGGTTAGGTTAGGTAAGGTTAGGTTAGGTTAGGTTAGGTTGGGTTGGGTTTTGTTGGGTTGGGTTGGGTTGGGTTAGGTTGGGTTAGGTTAGCTTACGTTAGGTTAGGTTAGGTTAGGTTACGTTAGGTTATGTTAGGTTAGGTTAGGTTAGGTTAGGTTAGGTCAGGTAAGGTTAGGTTACGTTAGAATAGGTTAGGTTAGGTTAGGTTACGTTAGGTTAGGTTAGGTTAGGTTTGGTTAGGTTAGGTTAGGTTAGCTTAGGTTAGGTTAGGTTGGGTTGGGTTGGGTTAGGTTGGGTTAGGTTAGGTTAGGTTAGGTTGGGTTAGGTTAGTTTAGGTTAGGTTAGGTTAGGTTAGGTTGGGTTGGGTTGGGTAAGGTTAGGTTAGGTTAGATTAGGTAAGGTTAGGTTAGGTTAGGTTAGGTTAGTTTAGGTTAGGTTACGTTAGGTTAAAGTATGAACCGTCGTAAAACCGCATTAAACAATGTCACTTAGTGAGATGCAGTGTTTTTCACCTTTACAAGTTGGGAACTGCGATATCTAATGTGAAAGCGCTTGAAACCGTCGTAATGTTGTAGAAAGCAATGTAAAGTAGCGAGTAAAACGTTTTCTAACGATAGAAGTGCGAAGGTTATGTTAGGTTGAGTTATGTTAGTTTAAGCTAGGTAGCATCGTGAAACCACCAAAAACGACGTCATCTAACGAGATAGTGTTGTTTTATTGCGAGTACGAAACTGCGATAGGTAAAATGTTGTGAAAGCACACAAAACGGCATGAACAAGCCAAATACTGCGTGTTGTACCGTTACAAGTGCGAAACTGCTATGTTGTGATATTCTCGGTAAAGCGCATGCAAGCATCGTGAAACCTTAAAGAATGATGTCATTTAGCGAGAGACAGCGTTCTGTACTGTAATAAGTTGGTGAAAAACTGTGAGGTCATGCAAATATCGTAACTGTGAACGAAACAGTGTAATGGAGCGTTTTGAGATACAAGCGCGAATGTTAGGTTAGGTTAAGATATGAACCGTCGTAAAACCGCATTAAACAATGTCACTTTGTGAGATGCAGTGTTTTTCACCATTACAAGTCGGGAACTGCGATATCTAATGTGAAAGCGCTTGCAACCGTCGTTAGGTTAGGTTAGGTTAGGTTAGGTTAGGTTAGGTTTGGTTAGGTTAGGTTAGGTTAGATTAGGTTAGGTTGGGTTGAGTTGGGTTAGGTTAGGTTAGGTTAGGTTGGGTTAGGTTAGTTTAGGTTAGGTTAGGTTAGGTTAGCTTAGGTTGGGTTGGGTTGGGTTATGTTAGGTTAGGTTAGGTTAGGTTGGGTTGGGTTGGGTTAGGTTAGGTTAGGTTAGGTTAGGTAAGGTTAGGTTAGGTTAGGTTAGGTTACGTTAGGTTAAGGTATGAATCGTCGTAAAACCGCATTAAACAATGTCACTTAGTGAGATGTAGTGTTTTTCAACATTACAAGTCGGGAACTACGATATCTAATGTGAAAGCGCATGAAACCGTCGTAATCTTGTAGAAAACATTGTAAAGTTGCGAGTAAAACGTTTTCTAACGATAGAAGTGCGAAGGTTAGGTTAGGTTAGGTTAGTTTAAGCTAGGTAGCGTCGTGAAACTACCAAAAACGACGTCATCTAACGAGATAGTGTTGTTTTATTGCGAGTATTAAACTGCGATAGGTGAATTGTTGTGAAAGCACACAAAACGGCATGAACAAGCCAAATACGGCGTGTTCTACCGTTACAAGTGCGAAACTGCTATATTGTGATATTCTCGTTAAAGCGCATGCAAGCATTGTGAAACCTTAAAGAACAATGTCATTTAGCGAGATACAGCGTTCTGTACTGCAATAAGTTGGTGAAAAACTGTGAGGTTATGCAAATATCGTAATTGTGAACAAAACAGTGTAATAGAGCGTTTTTAGATATAAGTGCGAATGTTAGGTTAGGTTAAGATATGAACCGTCGTAAAACCACATTAAACAATGTCACTTAGTGAGATGCAGTGTTTTTCACCATTACAAGTCGGGAACTGCGATATCTAATGTGAAAGCGCTTGCAAACGTCGTTAGGTTATGTTAGGTTAGGTTAGGTTAGGTTAGGTTACG
This sequence comes from Rhipicephalus microplus, assembly GCF_043290135.1. NCBI lineage: Eukaryota > Metazoa > Arthropoda > Arachnida > Ixodida > Ixodidae > Rhipicephalus > Rhipicephalus microplus. The sequence continues at coordinate 67,847 of NW_027464899.1, forward strand.
TTAGGTTAGGTTAGGTTAGGTTTGGTTAGGTTAGGTTAGGTTAGGTTAGGGTATGTTAGGTAAGGTTTGGTTAGGTTAGGTTAGGTTAGGTTGGGTTAGGTAAGGTTAGGTTAGGTTAGGTTAGGTTAGGTTAAGATATGAACCGCGCTAAATCCGCATTAAACAATGTCACTTAGTGAGATGCTGTGTTTTCCACCATTACAAGTCGGGAACTAAGATATCTAATGTGAAAGCGCATGAAACCGTCGTAATCTTGTAGAAAACATGGTAAAGTAGCGAATAAAACGTTTTCTAACGATAGAAGTGCGAAGGTTAGGTTAGTTTGAGCTAGGTAGCGTCGTGAAATCACCAAAAACGATGTCATCTAACGAGATAGTGATGTTTTATTGCGAGTACAAAACTGCGATAGGTGAAATATTGGGAAAGCACACAAAATGGCATGAACTAGCCAGATACTGCGTCTTGTGCCGTTACAAGTGCGAAACTGCTTTATTGTGATATTCTCGTTAAAGCGCATGCAAGTATCGTGAAACCTTAAAGAACGATGTCATTTAGCGAGATACAGCGTTCTGTACTGTAATAAGTTGGTTAGAAACTGTGAGGTCAAGCAAATATCGTAATTGTGAACGAAACAGTGTAATTGAGCGTATTTAGATACAAGTGCGAATGTTAGGTTAGGTTGAGATATCAACCGTTGTAAAACCGCATTAAACAATGTCACTTAGTGAGATGTAGTGTTTTTCAACATTACAAGTCGGGAACTACGATATCTAATGTGAAAGCGCATGAAACCGTCGTAATTTTGTAGAAAAAATTGTAAAGTTGCGAGTAAAACGTTTTCTAACGATAGAAGTGCGAAGGTTAGCTTGAGTTATGTTAGTTCAGGCTATGTAGCGTCGTGAGACCACCAAAAAGGACGTCATCTAACGAGATAGTGTTGTTTTATTGCATGTACGAAACTGCCATAGGTGAAATGTTGTGAAAGTACACAAAACGGCTTGAACAAGCCAGATACTGCGTGTTGTACCGTTACAAATGCGAAACTGCTATAATGTGATATTCTCGTTAAAGTGCATGCAAGCATCGTGAAAGCTTAAAGAACGATGTCATTTAGCGAGATACAGCGTTCTGTACTGCAATAAGTTGGTGAAAAACTGTGAGGTTATGCAAATATCGTAATTGTGAACGAAACAGTGTAATAGAGCGTTTTTCAATACAAGTACGCATGTTAGGTTAGGTTAAGATATGAACCGTCGTAAAACAGCATTAAACAATGTCACTTAGTGAGATGCAGTGTTTTTCACCATTACAAGTCGGGAACTGCGATATCTAATGTGAAAGCGATTGCAAACGTCGTTAGGTTAGGTTAGGTTAGGTTAGGTTACGTTAGGTTAGGTTTGGTTAGGTTAGGTTAGGTTAGGTTGGGTTAGGTAAGGTTAGGTTAGGTTGGGTTAGGTTGGGTTAGGTTAGGTTAGGTTAGGTTAAGATATGAACCGCGCTAAAACCGCATTAAACAATGTCACTTAGTGAGATGCTGTGTTTTTCACCATTACAAGTCGGGAACTGCGATATCTAATGTGAAAGCGCATGAAACTGTCGTGATCTTGTAGAAAACAATGTAAAGTAGCGAATAAAACGTTTTCTAACGATAGAAGTGCGAAGGTTAGGTTAGTTTGAGTTACGTAGCGTCGTGAAACCACCAAAAACGATGCCATCTAACGAGATAGTGTTGTTTTATTGCGAGTACGAAACTGCGATAGGTGAAATATTGTGAAAGCACACAAAATGGCATGAACTAGCCAGATACTGCGTCTTGTGCCATTACAAGTGCGAAACTGCTTTATTGTGATATTCTCGTTAAAGCGCATGCAAGTATCGTGAAACCTTAAAGAACGATGTCATTTAGCGAGATACAGCGTTCTGTACTGTAATAAGTTGGTGAGAAACTGTGAGGTCAAGCAAACATTGTAATTGTGAACGAAACAGTGTGATTGAGCGTCTTTAGATACAAGTGCGAATGTTAGGTTAGGTTGACATATCAACCGTCGTAAAACCGCATTAAACAATGTCACTTAGTGAGATGTAGTGTTTTTCAACATTACAAGTCGGGAACTACGATATCTAATGTGAAAGCGCATGAAACCGTCGTAATCTTGTAGAAAACATTGTAAAGTTGCAAGTAAAACGTTTTCTAACGATAGAAGTGCGAAGGTTAGGTTAGGTTAGGTTAGTTTAAGCTAGGTAGCGTCGTGAAACTACCAAAAACGACGTCATCTAACGAGATAGTGTTGTTTTATTGCGAGTATTAAACTGCGATAGGTGAAATGTTGTGAAAGCACACAAAACGGCATGAACAAGCCAAATACTGCGTGTTCTACCGTTACAAGTGCAAAACTGCTATATTGTGATATTCTCGTTAAAGCGCATGCAAGCATCGTGAAACCTTAAAGAACAATGTCATTTAGCGAGACACAGCGTTCTGTACTGCAATAAGTTGGTGAAAAACTGTGAGGTTATGCAAATATCGTAATTGTGAACAAAACAGTGTAATAGAGCGTTTTTAGATACAAGTGCGAATGTTAGGTTAGGTTAAGATATGAACCGTCGTAAAACCACATTAAACAATGTCACTTAGTGAGATGCAGTGTTTTTCACCATTACAAGTCGGGAACTGCGATATCTAATGTGAAAGCGCTTGCAACCGTCGTTAGGTTAGGTTAGGTTAGGTTAGGTTAGGTTAGGTTAGGTTTGGTTAGGTTAGGTTAGGTTAGGTTAGATTAGGTTAGGTTGGGTTGAGTTGGGTTAGGTTAGGTTAGGTTAGGTTGGGTTAGGTTAGTTTAGGTTAGGTTAGGTTAGGTTGGGTTGGGTTGGGTTAGGTTAGGTTAGGTTACGTTAGGTTAAGGTATGAACCGTCGTAAAACCGCATTATACAATGTCACTTAGTGAGATGTAGTGTTTTTCAACATTACAAGTCGGGAACTGCGATATCTAATGTGAAAGCGCATGAAACCGTCGTAATCTTGTAGAAAACATTGTAAAGTAGCGAATAAAACGTTTTCTAACGATAGAAGTGCGAAGGTTAGGTTAGCTTGAGCTAGGTAGCGTCGTGAAACCACCAAAAACGATGTCATCTAACGAGATAGTGATGTTTTATTGCGAGTACAAAACTGCGATAGGTGAAATATTGGGAAAGCACACAAAATGGCATGAACTAGCCAGATACTGCGTCTTGTGCCGTTACAAGTGCGAAACTGCTTTAATGTGATATTCTCGTTAAAGCGCATGCAAGTATCGTGAAACCTTAAAGAACGATGTCATTTAGCGAGATACAGCGTTCTGTACTGCAATAAGTTGGTGAAAAACTGTGAGGTTATGCAAATATCGTAATTGTGAACGAAACAGTGTAATAGAGCGTTTTTAGATACAAGTGCGAATGTTAGGTTAGGTTAAGATATGAACCGTCGTAAAACCGCGAAAACAATGTCACTTAGTGAGATGCAGTGTTTCTCACCATTACAAGTCGGGAACTGCGATATCTGATGTGAAAGCGATTGCAACCGTCGTTAGGTTAGGTTAGGTTAGGTTAGGTTAGGTTTGGTTAGGTTAGGTTAGGTTAGGTTAGGTTAGATTAGGTTGGGTTGAGTTGGGTTAGGTTAGGTTAGGTTAGGTTGGGTTAGGTTAGGTTAGGTTAGGTTAGGTTACGTTAGGGTACGTTAGGTTAGGTTACGTTAGGTTAGGTTAGGTTAGGTAAGAATAATTTGGTTAGGTTAGGTAAGGTTAGGTTAGGTTAGGTTAGGTTAGGTTGGGTTGGGTTTTGTTGGGTTGGGTTGGATTGGGTTGGGTTAGGTTAGGTTAGGTTACGTTAGGTTATGTTAGGTTACGTTAGGTTAGGTTAGGTCAGGTAAGGGTAGGTTACGTTATAGTAGGTTAGGTTAGGTTAGGTTACGTTGGGTTAGGTTAGGTTTGGTTAGGTTAGGTTAGGTTAGCTTAGGTTAGGTTAGGTTGGGTTGGGTTGGGTTATGTTGGGTTAGGTTAGGTTAGGTTAGGTTGGGTTAGGTTAGTTTAGGTTAGGTTAGGTAAGGTTAGGTTGGGTTGGGTTGGGTTAGGTTAGGTTAGGTTAGGTTACGTTAGGGTACGTTAGGTTAGGTTACGTTAGGTTAGGTTAGGTTAGGTAAGAATAATTTGGTTAGGTTAGGTAAGGTTAGGTTAGGTTAGGTTAGGTTAGGTTGTGTTGGGTTGTGTTGGGTTGGGTTGGGTTGGGTTAGGTTGGGTTAGGTTAGGTTAGGTTACGTTAGGTTAGGTTAGGTTAGGTTACGTTAGGTTATGTTAGGTTAGGTTAGGTCAGGTAAGGTTAGGTTACGTTAGAATAGGTTAGGTTAGGTTAGGTGACGTTAGGTTAGGTTAGGTTAGGTTTGGTTAGGTTAGGTTAGGTTAGGTTAGCTTAGGTTAGGTTAGGTTGGGTTGGGTTGGGTTAGGTTGGGTTAGGTTAGGTTAGGTTAGGTTAGGTTAGGTTGGGTTAGGTTAGTTTAGGTTAGGTTAGGTTCGGTTAGGTTGGGTTGGGTTAGGGTAGGTTAAGTTAGGTTAGGTAAGGTTACGTTAGGTTAGGTTAGGTTAGGTTTGGTTAGGTTAGGTCAGGTTAGGTTACGTTAGGTTAGGTTAGGTTAGGTTTGGTTAGGTTAAGATATGAACCGCGCTAAAACCGCATTAAACAATGTCACTCAGTGAGATGCTGTGTTTTTCACCATTACAAGTCGGGAACTGCGATATCTAATGTGAAAGCGCATGAAACCGTCGTAATCTTGTAGAAAACATTGTAAAGTAGCGAATAAAACGTTTTCTAACGATAGAAGTGCGAAGGTTTGGTTAGTTTGAGCTACGTAGCGTCGTGAGACCACCAAAAAGGACGTCATCTAACGAGATAGTGTTGTTTTATTGCATGTACAAAACTGCAATAGGTGAAATGTTGTGAAAGTAAACAAAACGGTATGAACAAGCCAGATACTGCGTGTTGTACCGTTACAAGTGCGAAACTGCTATAATGTGATATTCTCGTTGAAGCGCATGCAAGCATCGTGAAACCTTAAAGAACGATGTCGTTTAGCGAGATACAGCGTTCTGTACTGCAATAAGTTGGTGAAAAACTCTGAGGTTATGCAAATATTGTAATTGTGAACGAAACAGTGTAATAGAGCGTTTTTCAATACAAGTGCGAAGGTTAGGTTAGGTTAATATATGAATCGTCGTAAAACCACAATAAACAATGTCACTTAGTGAGATGCAGTGTTTTTCACCATTACAAGTCGGGAACTGCGATATCTAATGTGAAAGCGCTTGCAAACGTCGTTAGGTTATGTTAGGTTAGGTTAGGTTAGGTTAGGTTAGGTTAGGTTAGGTTAGGGGATGTTAGGTTAGGTTAGGTTAGGTTTGGTTGGGTTAGGTTAGGTTAGGTTAGGGTATGTTAGGTAAGGTTTGGTTAGGTTAGGTTAGGTTAGGTTAGGTTGGGTTAGGTAAGGTTAGGTTAGGTTGGGTTAGGCTAGGTTAGGTTAAGATATGAACAGCGCTAAATCCGCATTAAACAATGTCACTTAGTGAGATGCTGTGTTTTTCACCATTACAAGTCGGGAACTGCGATATCTAATGTGAAAGCGCATGAAACCGTCGTAATCTTGTAAAAAACATTGTAAAGTAGCGAATAAAACGTTTTCTAACGATAGAAGTGCGAAGGTTAGGTTAGTTTGAGCTAGGTAGCGTCGTGAAACCACCAAAAACGATGTAATCTAACGAGATAGTGATGTTTTATTGCGAGTACAAAACTGCGATAGGTGAAATATTGGGAAAGCACACAAAATGGCATGAACTAGCCAGATACTGCGTCTTGTGCCGTTACAAGTGCGAAACTGCTTTATTGTGATATTCTCGTTAAAGCGCATGCAAGTATCGTGAAACATTAAAGAACGATGTCATTTAGCGAGATACAGCGTTCTGTACTGTAATAAGTTGGTGAGAAACTGTGAGGTTAAGCAAATATCGTAATTGTGAACGAAACAGTGTAATTGAGCGTATTTAGATACAAGTGCGAATGTTAGGTTAGGTTAAGATATGAACCATCGTAAAACCGCATTAAACAATGTCACTTAGTGAGATGCAGTGTTTCTCACCATTACAAGTCGGGAACTGCGATATCTAATGTGAAAGCGCTTGCAACCGTCGTTAGGTTAGGTTAGGTTAGGTTAGGTTAGGTTTGGTTAGGTTAGGTTAGGTTAGGTTAGATTAGGTTAGGTTGGGTTGAGTTGGGTCAGGTTAGGTTAGGTTAGGTTACGTTAGAGTTCGTTAGGTTAGGTTACGTTAGGTTAGGTTAGGTTAGGTAAGAATAATTTGGTTAGGTTAGGTAAGGTTAGGTTAGGTTAGGTTAGGTTAGGTTGTGTTGGGTTGTGTTGGGTTGGGTTGGGTTGGGTTAGGTTGGGTTAGGTTAGGTTAGGTTACGTTAGGTTAGGTTAGGTTAGGTTACGTTAGGTTATGTTAGGTTAGGTTAGGTCAGGTAAGGTTAGGTTACGTTAGAATAGGTTAGGTTAGGTTAGGTGACGTTAGGTTAGGTTAGGTTAGGTTTGGTTAGGTTAGGTTAGGTTAGGTTAGCTTAGGTTAGGTTAGGTTGGGTTGGGTTGGGTTAGGTTGGGTTAGGTTAGGTTAGGTTAGGTTAGGTTGGGTTAGGTTAGTTTGGGTTAGGTTAGGTTAGGTTAGGTTGGGTTGGGTTAGGGTAGGTTAAGTTAGGTTAGGTAAGGTTACGTTAGGTTAGGTTAGGTTAGGTTTGGTTAGGTTAGGTTAGGTTAGGTTAGGTTACGTTAGGTTAGGTTAGGTTAGGTTTGGTTAGGTTAAGATATGAACCGCGCTAAAACCGCATTAAACAATGTCACTCAGTGAGATGCTGTGTTTTTCACCATTACAAGTCGGGAACTGCGATATCTAATGTGAAAGCGCATGAAACCGTCGTAATCTTGTAGAAAACATTGTAAAGTAGCGAATAAAACGTTTTCTAACGATAGAAGTGCGAAGGTTTGGTTAGTTTGAGCTACGTAGCGTCGTGAGACCACCAAAAAGGACGTCATCTAACGAGATAGTGTTGTTTTATTGCATGTACAAAACTGCAATAGGTGAAATGTTGTGAAAGTAAACAAAACGGTATGAACAAGCCAGATACTGCGTGTTGTACCGTTACAAGTGCGAAACTGCTATAATGTGATATTCTCGTTGAAGCGCATGCAAGCATCGTGAAACCTTAAAGAACGATGTCGTTTAGCGAGATACAGCGTTGTGTACTGCAATAAGTTGGTGAAAAACTGTGAGGTTATGCAAATATTGTAATTGTGAACGAAACAGTGTAATAGAGCGTTTTTCAATACAAGTGCGAAGGTTAGGTTAGGTTAATATATGAATCGTCGTAAAACCACAATAAACAATGTCACTTAGTGAGATGCAGTGTTTTTCACCATTACAAGTCGGGAACTGCGATATCTAATGTGAAAGCGCTTGCAAACGTCGTTAGGTTATGTTAGGTTAGGTTAGGTTAGGTTAGGTTAGGGGATGTTAGGTTAGGTTAGGTTAGGTTAGGTTTGGTTGGGTTAGGTTAGGTTAGGTTAGGGTATGTTAGGTAAGGTTTGGTTAGGTTAGGTTAGGTTAGGTTAGGTTGGGTTAGGTAAGGTTAGGTTAGGTTGGGTTAGGCTAGGTTAGGTTAAGATATGAACCGCGCTAAATCCGCATTAAACAATGTCACTTAGTGAGATGCTGTGTTTTTCACCATTACAAGTGGGGAACTGCGATATCTAATGTGAAAGCGCATGAAACCGTCGTAATCTTGTAAAAAACATTGTAAAGTAGCGAATAAAACGTTTTCTAACGATAGAAGTGCGAAGGTTAGGTTAGTTTGAGCTAGGTAGCGTCGTGAAACCACCAAAAACGATGTAATCTAACGAGATAGTGATGTTTTATTGCGAGTACAAAACTGCGATAGGTGAAATATTGGGAAAGCACACAAAATGGCATGAACTAGCCAGATACTGCGTCTTGTGCCGTTACAAGTGCGAAACTGCTTTATTGTGATATTCTCGTTAAAGCGCATGCAAGTATCGTGAAACATTAAAGAACGATGTCATTTAGCGAGATACAGCGTTCTGTACTGTAATAAGTTGGTGAAAAACTGTGAGGCTATGCAAATATCGAAATTTTGAACAAAACAGTGTAATAGAGCGTTTTTAGATACAAGTGCGAATGTTAGGTTAGGTTAAGATATGAACCGTCGTAAAACCGCATTAAACAATGTCAATTAGTGAGATGCAGTATTTTTCACCATTAAAAGTGGGGAACTGCGATATCTAATGTGAAAGCGCTTGCAACCGTCGTTAGGTTAGGTTAGGTTAGGTTAGGTTAGGTTGGGTTAGGTTTGGTTAGGTTAGGTTAGGTTAGGTTAGGTTAGATTAGGTTAGGTTGGGTTAGGTTAGGTTAGGTTAGGTTAGGTTACGTTAGGGTACGTTAGGTTAGGTTACGTTAGGTTAGGTTAGGTTAGGTAAGAATAATTTGGTTAGGTTAGGTAAGGTTAGGTTAGGTTAGGTTAGGTTGGGTTGGGTTTTGTTGGGTTGGGTTAGGTTGGGTTAGGTTAGGTTAGGTTACGTTAGGTTAGGTTAGGTTAGGTTACGTTAGGTTATGTTAGGTTACGTTAGGTTAGGTTAGGTCAGGTAGGGTTAGGTTACGTTATAGTAGGTTAGGTTAGGTTAGGTTACGTTAGGTTAGGTTAGGTTAGGTTAGGTTTGGTTAGGTTAGGTTAGGTTAGCTTAGGTTAGGTTAGGTTGGGTTGGGTTGGGTTAGGTTGGGTTAGGTTGGGTTAGGTTAGGTTAGGTTAGGTTGGGTTAGGTTAGTTTAGGTTAGGTTAGGTTAGGTTAGGTTGGGTTGGGTTGGGTTAGGTTAGGTTAGGTTAGATTAGGTAAGGTTAGGTTAGGTTAGGTTAGGTTACGTTAGGTTAAAGTATGAACTGTCGTAAAACCGCATTAAACAATGTCACTTAGTGAGATGCAGTGTTTTTCACCTTTACAAGTTGGGAACTGCGATATCTAATGTGAAAGCGCTTGAAACCGTCGTAATGTTGTAGAAAGCAATGTAAAGTAGCGAGTAAAACGTTTTCTAACGATAGAAGTACGAAGGTTATGTTAGGTTGGGTTATGTTATTTTAAGCTAGGTAGCATCGTGAAACCACCAAAAACGACGTCATCTAACGAGATAGTGTTGTTTTATTGCGAGTACGAAACTGCGATAGGTAAAATGTTGTGAAAGCACACAAAACGGCATGAACAAGCCAAATACTGCGTGTTGTACCGTTACAAGTGCGAAACTGCTATGTTGTGATATTCTCGGTGAAGCGCATGCAAGCATCGTGAAACCTTAAAGAACAATGTCATTTAGCGAGATACAGCGTTCTGTACTGCAATAAGTTGGTGAAAAACTGTGAGGGTATGCAAATATCGTAATTGTGAACAAAACAGTGTAATAGAGCGTTTTTAGATACAAGTGCGAATGTTAGGTTAGGTTAAGATATGAACCGTCGTAAAACCACCTTAAACAATGTCACTTAGTGAGATGCAGTGTTTTTCACCATTACAAGTCGGGAACTGCGATATCTAATGTGAAAGCGCTTGCAACCGTCGTTAGGTTAGGTTAGGTTAGGTTAGGTTAGGTTAGGTTAGGTTAGATTAGGTTAGGTTGGGTTGAGTTGGGTTAGGTTAGGTTAGGTTAGGTTAGGTTGGGTTAGGTTAGTTTAGGTTAGGTTAGGTTAGGTTGGGTTGGGTTGGGTTAGGTTAGGTTAGGTTAGGTTACGTTAGGTTAAGGTATGAACCGTCGTAAAACCGCATTAAACAATGTCACTTAGTGAGATGTAGTGTTTTTCAACATTACAAGTCGGGAACTACGATATCTAATGTGAAAGCGCATGAAACCGTCGTAATCTTGTAGAAAACATTGTAAAGTTGCGAGTAAAACGTTTTCTAACGATAGAAGTGCGAAGGTTAGGTTAGGATAGGTTAGTTTAAGCTAGGTAGCGTCGTGAAACTACCAAAAACGACGTCATCTAACGAGATAGTGTTGTTTTATTGCGAGTATTAAACTGCGATAGGTGAAATGTTGTGGAATCACACAAAACGGCATGAACAAGCCAAATACTGCGTGTTCTAGCGTTACAAGTGCGAAACGGCTATATTGTGATATTCTCGTTAAAGCGCATGCAAGCATCGTGAAACCTTAAAGAACAATGTCATTTAGCGAGATACAGCGTTCTGTACTGCAATAAGTTGGTGAAAAACTGTGAGGTTATGCAAATATCGTAATTGTGAACAAAACAGTGTAATAGAGCGTTTTTAGATACAAGTGCGAATGTTAGGTTAGGTTAAGATATGAACCGTCGTAAAACCACATTAAACAATGTCACTTAGTGAGATGTAGTGTTTTTCACCATTACAAGTCGGGAACTCCGATATCTAATGTGAAAGCGCTTGCAAACGTCGTTAGGTTATATTAGGTTAGGTTAGGTTAGGTTAGGTTAGGTTGGGTTGAGTTGGGTTAGGTTAGGTTAGGTTAGGTTACGTTAGGGTACGTTAGGTTAGGTTACGTTAGGTTAGGTTAGGTTAGGTAAGAATAATTTGGTTAGGTTAGGTAAGGTTAGGTTAGGTTAGGTTAGGTTAGGTTGTGTTGGGTTGTGTTGGGTTGGGTTGGGTTGGGTTAGGTTAGGTTAGGTTACGTTAGGTTAGGTTAGGTTAGGTTAGGTTGGGTTGGGTTGGGTTAGGTTGGGTTAGGTTAGGTTAGGTTAGGTTAGGTTGGGTTAGGTTAGTTTAGGTTAGGTTAGGTTAGGTTAGGTTGGGTTGGGTTAGGGTAGGTTAAGTTAGGTTAGGTAAGGTTACGTTAGGTTAGGTTAGGTTAGGTTTGGTTAGGTTAGGTTAGGTTAGGTTAGGTTAGGTTACGTTAGGTTAGGTTAGGTTAGGTTTGGTTAGGTTAAGATATGAACCGCGCTAAAACCGCATTAAACAATGTCACTCAGTGAGATGCTGTGTTTTTCACCATTACAAGTCGGGAACTGCGATATCTAATGTGAAAGCGCATGAAACCGTCGTAATCTTGTAGAAAACATTGTAAAGTAGCGAATAAAACGATTTCTAACGATAGAAGTGCGAAGGTTTGGTTAGTTTGAGCTACGTAGCGTCGTGAGACCACCAAAAAGGACGTCATCTAACGAGATAGTGTTGTTTTATTGCATGTACAAAACTGCAATAGGTGAAATGTTGTGAAAGTAAACAAAACGGTATGAACAAGCCAGATACTGCGTGTTGTACCGTTACAAGTGCGAAACTGCTATAATGTGATATTCTCGTTGAAGCGCATGCAAGCATCGTGAAACCTTAAAGAACGATGTCGTTTAGCGAGATACAGCGTTCTGTACTGCAATAAGTTGGTGAAAAACTGTGAGGTTATGCAAATATTGTAATTGTGAACGAAACAGTGTAATAGAGCGTTTTTCAATACAAGTGCGAAGGTTAGGTTAATATATGAATCGTCGTAAAACCACAATAAACAATGTCACTTAGTGAGATGCAGTGTTTTTCACCATTACAAGTCGGGAACTGCGATATCTAATGTGAAAGCGCTTGCAAACGTCGTTAGGTTATGTTAGGTTAGGTTAGGTTAGGTTAGGTTAGGTTAGGTTAGGTTAGGGGATGTTAGGTTAGGTTAGGTTAGGTTAGGTTTGGTTGGGTTAGGTTAGGTTAGGTTAGGGTATGTTAGGTAAGGTTTGGTTAGGTTAGGTTAGGTTAGGTTAGGTTGGGTTAGGTAAGGTTAGGTTAGGTTGGGTTAGGCTAGGTTAGGTTAAGATATGAACCGCGCTAAATCCGCATTAAACAATGTCACTTAGTGAGATGCTGTGTTTTTCACCATTACAAGTCGGGAACTGCGATATCTAATGTGAAAGCGCATGAAACCGTCGTAATCTTGTAAAAAACATTGTAAAGTAGCGAATAAAACGTTTTCTAACGATAGAAGTGCGAAGGTTAGGTTAGTTTGAGCTAGGTAGCGTCGTGAAACCACCAAAAACGATGTAATCTAACGAGATAGTGATGTTTTATTGCGAGTACAAAACTGCGATAGGTGAAATATTGGGAAAGCACACAAAATGGCATGAACTAGCCAGATACTGCGTCTTGTGCCGTTACAAGTGCGAAACTGCTTTATTGTGATATTCTCGTTAAAGCGCATGCAAGTATCGTGAAACATTAAAGAACGATGTCATTTAGCGAGATACAGCGTTCTGTACTGTAATAAGTTGGTGAAAAACTGTGAGGCTATGCAAATATCGAAATTTTGAACAAAACAGTGTAATAGAGCGTTTTTAGATACAAGTGCGAATGTTAGGTTAGGTTAAGATATGAACCGTCGTAAAACCGCATTAAACAATGTCAATTAGTGAGATGCAGTGTTTTTCACCATTAAAAGTGGGGAACTGCGATATCTAATGTGAAAGCGCTTGCAACCGTCGTTAGGTTAGGTTAGGTTAGGTTAGGTTAGGTTAGGTTGGGTTAGGTTTGGTTAGGTTAGGTTAGGTTAGGTTAGGTTAGATTAGGTTAGGTTGGGTTAGGTTAGGTTAGGTTAGGTTAGGTTACGTTAGGGTACGTTAGGTTAGGTTACGTTAGGTTAGGTTAGGTTAGGTAAGAATAATTTGGTTAGGTTAGGTAAGGTTAGGTTAGGTTAGGTTAGGTTGGGTTGGGTTTTGTTGGGTTGGGTTAGGTTGGGTTAGGTTAGGTTAGGTTACGTTAGGTTAGGTTAGGTTAGGTTACGTTAGGTTATGTTAGGTTACGTTAGGTTAGGTTAGGTCAGGTAGGGTTAGGTTACGTTATAGTAGGTTAGGTTAGGTTAGGTTACGTTAGGTTAGGTTAGGTTAGGTTAGGTTTGGTTAGGTTAGGTTAGGTTCGCTTAGGTTAGGTTAGGTTGGGTTGGGTTGGGTTAGGTTGGGTTAGGTTGGGTTAGGTTAGGTTAGGTTAGGTTGGGTTAGGTTAGTTTAGGTTAGGTTAGGTTAGGTTAGGTTGGGTTGGGTTGGGTTAGGTTAGGTTAGGTTAGATTAGGTAAGGTTAGGTTAGGTTAGGTTAGGTTACGTTAGGTTAAAGTATGAACTGTCGTAAAACCGCATTAAACAATGTCACTTAGTGAGATGCAGTGTTTTTCACCTTTACAAGTTGGGAACTGCGATATCTAATGTGAAAGCGCTTGAAACCGTCGTAATGTTGTAGAAAGCAATGTAAAGTAGCGAGTAAAACGTTTTCTAACGATAGAAGTACGAAGGTTATGTTAGGTTGGGTTATGTTAGTTTAAGCTAGGTAGCATCGTGAAACCACCAAAAACGACGTCATCTAACGAGATAGTGTTGTTTTATTGCGAGTACGAAACTGCGATAGGTAAAATGTTGTGAAAGCACACAAAACGGCATGAACAAGCCAAATACTGCGTGTTGTACCGTTACAAGTGCGAAACTGCTATGTTGTGATATTCTCGGTGAAGCGCATGCAAGCATCGTGAAACCTTAAAGAACAATGTCATTTAGCGAGATACAGCGTTCTGTACTGCAATAAGTTGGTGAAAAACTGTGAGGGTATGCAAATATCGTAATTGTGAACAAAACAGTGTAATAGAGCGTTTTTAGATACAAGTGCGAATGTTAGGTTAGGTTAAGATATGAACCGTCGTAAAACCACCTTAAACAATGTCACTTAGTGAGATGCAGTGTTTTTCACCATTACAAGTCGGGAACTGCGATATCTAATGTGAAAGCGCTTGCAACCGTCGTTAGGTTAGGTTAGGTTAGGTTAGGTTAGGTTAGGTTAGATTAGGTTAGGTTGGGTTGAGTTGGGTTAGGTTAGGTTAGGTTAGGTTAGGTTGGGTTAGGTTAGTTTAGGTTAGGTTAGGTTAGGTTGGGTTGGGTTGGGTTAGGTTAGGTTAGGTTAGGTTACGTTAGGTTAAGGTATGAACCGTCGTAAAACCGCATTAAACAATGTCACTTAGTGAGATGTAGTGTTTTTCAACATTACAAGTCGGGAACTACGATATCTAATGTGAAAGCGCATGAAACCGTCGTAATCTTGTAGAAAACATTGTAAAGTTGCGAGTAAAACGTTTTCTAACGATAGAAGTGCGAAGGTTAGGTTAGGATAGGTTAGTTTAAGCTAGGTAGCGTCGTGAAACTACCAAAAACGACGTCATCTAACGAGATAGTGTTGTTTTATTGCGAGTATTAAACTGCGATTGGTGAAATGTTGTGAAATCACACAAAACGGCATGAACAAGCCAAATGCTGCGTGTTCTAGCGTTACAAGTGCGAAACGGCTATATTGTGATATTCTCGTTAAAGCGCATGCAAGCATCGTGAAACCTTAAAGAACAATGTCATTTAGCGAGATACAGCGTTCTGTACTGCAATAAGTTGGTGAAAAACTGTGAGGTTATGCAAATATCGTAATTGTGAACAAAACAGTGTAATAGAGCGTTTTTAGATACAAGTGCGAATGTTAGGTTAGGTTAAGATATGAACCGTCGTAAAACCACATTAAACAATGTCACTTAGTGAGATGTAGTGTTTTTCACCATTACAAGTCGGGAACTCCGATATCTAATGTGAAAGCGCTTGCAAACGTCGTTAGGTTATATTAGGTTAGGTTAGGTTAGGTTAGGTTACGTTAGGTTAGGTTAGGTCAGGTTTGGTTAGGTTAGGTTAGGTTAGGGTATGTTAGGTAAGGTTTGGTTAGGTTAGGTTAGGTTAGGTTAAGATATGAACCGCGCTAAATCCGCATTAAACAATGTCACTTAGTGAGATGCTGTGTTTTTCATCATTACAAGTCGGGAACTGCGATATCTAATGTGAAAGCGCAGGAAACCGTCGTAATCTTGTAGAAAACATTGTAAAGTAGCGAATAAAACGTTTTCTAACGATAGAAGTGCGAAGGTTAGGTTAGTTTGAGCTAGGTAGGGTCGTGAATCCACCAAAAACGATGTCATCTAACGAGATAGTGATGTTTTATTGCGAGTATTAAACTGCGATTGGTGAAATGTTGTGAAATCACACAAAACGGCATGAACAAGCCAAATGCTGCGTGTTCTAGCGTTACAAGTGCGAAATGGCTATATTGTGATATTCTCGTTAAAGCGCATGCAAGTATCGTGAAACCTTAAAGAACGATGTCATGTAGCGAGATACAGCGTTCTGTACTGTAATAAGTTGGTGAGAAACTGTGAGGTCAAGCAAATATCGTAATTGTGAACGAAACAGTGTAATTGAGCGTATTTAGATACAAGTGCGAATGTTAGGTTAGGTTGAGATATCAACCGTCGTAAAACCGCATTAAACAATGTCACTTAGCGAGATGTAGTGTTTTTCAACATTACAAGTCGGGAACTACGATATCTAATGTGAAAGCGCATGAAACCGTCGTAATCTTGTAGAAAACATTGTAAAGTTGCGAGTAAAACGTTTTATAACGATAGAAGTGCGAAGGTTAGGTTAGGTTAGGTTAGTTTAAGCTAGGTAGCGTCGTGAAACTACCAAAAACGACGTCATCTAACGAGATAGTGTTGTTTTATTTCGAGTATTAAACTGCGATAGGTGAAATATTGTGAAAGCACACTAAACGGCATGAACAAGCTAGATACTGCGTGTTGTAGCGTTACAAGTGCGAAACTGCTATAATGTGATATTCTCGTTAAAGCGCAGCAAGCATCGTGAAACCTCAAAGAACAATGTCATTTAGCGAAATACAGCGTTCTGTACTGCAATAAGTTGGTGAAAAACTGTGAGGTTATGCAAATATCGTAATTGTGAACGAAACAGTGTAATAGAGCGTTTTTAGATACAAGTGCGAATGTTAGGTTAGGTTAAGATATGAACCGTCGTAAAACCGCCTTAAACAATGTCACTTAGTGAGATGCAGTGTTTCTCACCATTACAAGTCGGGAACTGCGATATCTAATGTGAAAGCGCTTGCAACCGTCGTTAGGTTAGGTTAGGTTAGGTTAGATTAGGTTTGGTTAGGTTAGGTTAGGTTAGGTTAGATTAGGTTAGGTTGGGTTGAGTTGGGTTAGGTTAGGTTAGGTTAGGTTGGGTTAGGTTAGGTTAGGTTAGGTTACGTTCGGGTACGTTAGGTTAGGTTACGTTAGGTTAGGTTAGGTTAGGTAAGAATAATTTGGTTAGGTTAGGTAAGGTTAGGTTAGGTTAGGTTAGGTTAGGTTGGGTTGGGTTTTGTTGTGTTGGGTTGGGTTAGGTTGGGTTAGGTTAGGTTAGGTTACGTTAGGTTAGGTTAGGTTAGGTTAGGTTACGTTAGGTTATGTTAGGTTAGGTTAGGTTACGTTAGGTTAGGTTAGGTCAGGTAAGGTTAAGTTACGTTAGAATAGGTTAGGTTAGGTTAGGTTACGTTGGGTTAGGTTAGGTTAGGTGTGGTTAGGTTAGGTTAGGTTAGCTTAGGTTAGGTTAGGTTGGAATGGGTTGGGTTAGGTTGGGTTAGGTTAGGTTAGGTTAGGTTAGGTTGGGTTAGGTTAGTTTAGGTTAGGTTAGGTTAGGTTGGGTTGGGTTGGGTTAGGTTAGGTTAGGTTAGATTAGGTAAGGTTAGGTTAGGTTAGGTTAGGTTACGTTAGGTTAAAGTATGAACCGTCGTAAAACCGCATTAAACAATGTCACTTAGTGAGATGCAGTGTTTTTCACCTTTACAAGTTTGGAACTGCGATATCTAATGTGAAAGTGCTTGAAACCATCGTAATGTTGTAGAAAGCAATGTAAAGTAGCGAGTAAAACGTTTTCTAACGATAGAAGTGCGAAGTTTATGTTAGGTTGAGTTATGTTAGTTTAAGCTAGGTAGCATCGTGAAACCACCAAAAACGACGTCATCTAACGAGATAGTGTTGTTTTATTGCGAGTACGAAACTGCGATAGGTGAAATGTTGTGAAAGCACACAAAACGGCCTGAACAAGCCACATACTGCGTGTTGTACCGTTACAAGTGCGAAACTGCTATGTTGTGATATTCTCGTTAAAGCGCATGCAAGCATCGTGAAACCTTAAAGAATGATGTCATTTAGCGATATACAGCGTTCTGTACTGTAATACGTTGGAGAAAAACTGTGAGGTCATGCAAATATCTTAAATGTGAACGAAACAGTGTAATAGAGCGTTTTTAGATACAAGTGCGAACGTTAGGTTAGGTTAAGATATGAACCGTCGTAAAACCGCATGAAACAATGTCACTAAGTGAGATGCAGTGTTTTTCAGCATTACAAGTCGGGAACTGCGATATCTATTGTGAAAGCGCATGAAACTGTCGTAATGTTGTATAGAGCATTGTAAAGTAGCGAGTAAAACGTTTTCTAACGATAGAAGTGCGAAGGTTATATTAGGTTGAGTTATGTTAGTTTAAGCTATGTAGCGTCGTGAGACCACCAAAAAGGACGTTATCTAACGAGATAGTGTTGTTTTATTGCATGTACGAAACTGCAATAGGTGAAATGTTGTGAAAGTACACAAAACGGTATGAACAAGCCAGATACTGCGTGTTGTACCGTTACAAGTGCGAAACTGCTATAATGTGATATTCTCGTTGAAGCGCATGCAAGCATCGTGAAACCTTAAAGAACGATGTCGTTTAGCGAGATACAGCGTTCTGTACTGCAATAAGGTGGTGAAAAACTGTGAGGTTATGCAAATATTGTAATTGTGAACGAAACAGTGTAATAGAGCGTTTTTCAATACAAGTGCGAAGGTTAGGTTAGGTTAATATATGAACCGTCGTAAAACCACATTAAACAATGTCACTTAGTGAGATGCAGTGTTTTTCACCATTACAAGTCGGGAACTGCGATATCTAATGTGAAAGTGCTTGCAAACGTCGTTAGGTTATGTTAGGTTAGGTTAGGTTAGGTTAGGTTAGGTTAGGGGACGTTAGGTTAGGTTAGGTTAGGTTAGGTTTTGTTGGGTTAGGTTAGGTTAGGTTAGGGTATGTTAGGTAAGGTTTGGTTAGGTTAGGTTAGGTTAGGTTAGGTTAGGTTGGGTTAGGTAAGGTTAGGTTAGGTTGGGTTAGGTTAGGTTAGGTTAAGATATGAACCGCGCTAAATCCGCATTAAACAATGTCACTTATTGAGATGCTGTGTTTTTCACCATTACAAGTCGGGAACTGCGATATCTAATGTGAAAGCGCATGAAACCGTCGTAATCTTGTAGAAAACATTGTAAAGTAGCGAATAAAACGTTTTCTAACGATAGAAGTGCGAAGGTTAGGTTAGTTTGAGCTAGGTAGCGTCGTGAAACCACCAAAAACGATGTCATCTAACGAGATAGTGATGTTTTATTGCGAGTACAAAACTGCGATAGGTGAAATATTGGGAAAGCACACAAAATGGCATGAACTAGCCAGATACTGCGTCTTGTGCCGTTACAAGTGCGAAACTGCTTTATTGTGATATTCTCATTAAAGCGCATGCAAGTATCGTGAAACATTAACGAACGATGTCATTTAGCGAGATACAGCGTTCTGTACTGTAATAAGTTGGTGAGAAACTGTGAGGTCAAGCAAATATCGTAATTGTGAACGAAACAGTGTAATTGAGCGTATTTAGATACAAGTGCGAATGTTAGGTTAGGTTGAGATATCAACCGTCGTAAAACCGCATTAAACAATGTCACTTAGTGAGATGTAGTGTTTTTCAACATTACAAGTCGGGAACTACAATATCTAATGTGAAAGCGCATGAAACCGTCGTAATCTCGTAGAAAACATTGCAAAGTTGCGAGTAAAACGTTTTATAACGATAGAAGTGCGAAGGTTAGGTTAGGTTAGGTTAGTTTAAGCTAGGTAGCGTCGTGAAACTACCAAAAACGACGTCATCTAACGAGATAGTGTTGTTTTATTGCGAGTATTAAACTGCGATAGGTGAAATATTGTGAAAGCACACAAAACGGCATGAACAAGCTAGATACTGCGTGTTGTAGCGTTACAAGTGCGAAACTGCTATAATGTGATATTCTCGTTAAAGCGCATGCAAGCATCGTGAAACCTCAAAGAACAATGTCATTTAGCGAGATACAGCGTTCTGTACTGCAATAAGTTGGTGAAAAACTGTGAGGTTATGCAAATATCGTGATTGTGAACGAAACAGTGTAATAGAGCGTTTTTAGATACAAGTGCGAATGTTAGGTTAGGTTAAGATATGAACCGTCGTAAAACCGCAATAAACAATGTCACTTAGTGAGATGCAGTGTTTCTCACCATTACAAGTCGGGAACTGCGATATCTAATGTGAAAGCGCTTGCAACCGTCGTTAGGTTAGGTTAGGTTAGGTTAGGTTAGGTTTGGTTAGATTAGGTTAGGTTGGGTTGAGTTGGGTTAGGTTAGGTTAGGTTAGGTTACGTTAGGGTACGTTAGGTTAGGTTACGTTAGGTTAGGTTAGGTTAGGTAAGAATAATTTGGTTAGGTTAGGTAAGGTTAGGTTATGTTAGGTTAGGTTAGGTTGTGTTGGGTTGTGTTGGGTTGGGTTGGGTTGGGTTAGGTTGGGTTAGGTTAGGTTAGGTTACGTTAGGTTAGGTTAGGTTAGGTTACGTTAGGTTATGTTAGGTTAGGTTAGGTTACGTTAGGTTAGGTTAGGTCAGGTAAGGTTAGGTTACGTTAGAATAGGTTCGGTTAGGTAAGGTTACGTTAGGTTAGGTTAGGTTAGGTTTGGTTAGGTTAGGTTAGGTTAGGTTAGCTTAGGTTAGGTAAGGTTGGGTTGGGTTGGGTTAGGTTGGGTTAGGTTAGGTTAGGTTAGGTTAGGTTGGGTTAGGTTAGTTTAGGTTAGGTTAGGTTAGGTTAGGTTGGGTTGGGTTGGGTTAGGGTAGGTTAAGTTAGGTTAGATAAGGTTACGTTAGGTTAGGTTAGGTTAGGTTTGGTTAGGTTAGGTTAGGTTACGTTAGGTTAGGTTAGGTTAGGTTTCGTTAGGTTAGGTTAGGTTAGGTTATGTTAGGTAAGGTTTGGTTAGGTTAGGTTAGGTTAGATTGGGTTAGGTTGGGTTAGGTAAGGTTAGGTTAGGTTAGGTTAAGATATGAACCGCGCTAAAACCGCATTAAACAATGTCACTCAGTGAGATGCTGTGTTTTTCACCATTACAAGTCGGGAACTGCGATATCTAATGTGAAAGCGCATGAAACCGTCGTAATCATGTAGAAAACATTGTAAAGTAGCGAATAAAACGTTTTCTAACGATAGAAGTGCGAAGGTTTGGTTAGTTTGAGCTACGTAGCGTCGTGAAACTACCAGAAACGACGTCATCTAACGAGATAGTGTTGTTTTATTGCGAGTATTAAACTGCGATAGGTGAAATGTTGTGAAAGCACACAAAACGGCATGAACAAGCCAAATACTGCGTGTTCTATTGTTACAAGTGCGAAACTGCTATATTGTGATATTCTCGTTAAAGCGCATGCAAGCATCGTGAAACCTTAAAGAACAATGTCATTTAGCGAGATACAGCGTTCTGTACTGCAATAAGTTGGTGAAAAACTGTGAGGTTATGCAAATATCGTAATTTTGAACAAAACAGTGTAATAGAGCGTTTTTAGATACAAGTGCGAATGTTAGGTTAGGTTAAGATATGAACCGTCGTAAAACCGCATTAAACAATGTCAATTAGTGAGATGCAGTGTTTTTCACCATTAAAAGTGGGGAACTGCGATATCTAATGTGAAAGCGCTTGCAACCGTCGTTAGGTTAGGTTAGGTTAGGTTAGGTTAGGTTAGGTTACGTTAGGTTAGGTTAGGTTACGTTAGGTTAGGTTAGGTTAGGTAAGGATAATTTGGTTAGGTTAGGTAAGGTTAGGTTAGGTTAGGTTAGGTTGGGTTGGGTGTTGTTGGGTTGGGTTAGGTTGGGTTAGGTTAGGTTAGGTTACGTTAGGTTAGGTTAGGTTACGTTAGGTTATGTTAGGTTAGGTTAGGTTACGTTACGTTAGGTTAGGTCAGGTAAGGTTAGGTTACGTTAGAATAGGTTAGGTTAGGTTAGGTTACGTTAGGTTAGGTTAAGTTAGGTTAGGTTAGGTTTGGTTAGGTTCAGGTTAGGTTAGCTTAGGTTAGGTTAGGTTGGGTTGGGTTGCGTTAGGTTGGGTTAGGTTAGGTTAGGTTGGGTTAGGTTAGTTTAGGTTAGGTTTGGTTGGGTTGGGTTGGGTTAGGTTAGGTTAGGTTAGGTAAGGTTATGTTAGGTTAGGTTAGGTTACGTTAGGTTAAGGTATGAACCGTCGTAAAACCGCATTAAACAATGTCACTTAGTGAGATGCAGTGTTTTTCACCTTTACAAGTTGGGAACTGTGATATCTAATGTGAAAGCGCTTGAAACCGTCGTAATGTTGTAGAAAGCAATGTAAAGTAGCGAGTAAAACGTTTTCTAACGATAGAAGTGCGAAGGTTAGGTTAGTTTAAGCTAGGTAGCGTCGTGAAACTTCCAAAAACAACGTCATCTAACGAGATAGTGTTGTTTTATTGCGAGTACAAAACTGCGATAGGTGAAATGTTGTGAAAGCACACAAAACGGCATGAACAAGCCAAATACTGCGTGTTGTACCGTTACAAGCGCGAAACTGCTATGTTGTGATATTCTCGTTAAAGCGCATGCAAGCATCCTGAAACCTTAAAGAACGATGTCATTTAGCGAGAGACAGCGTTCTGTACTGTAATAAGTTGGTGAAAAACTGTGAGGTCATGCAAATATCGTAACTGTGAACGAAACAGTGTAATAGAGC
This sequence comes from Rhipicephalus microplus, assembly GCF_043290135.1. Classification (NCBI taxonomy): domain Eukaryota; kingdom Metazoa; phylum Arthropoda; class Arachnida; order Ixodida; family Ixodidae; genus Rhipicephalus; species Rhipicephalus microplus. Next base: position 89,657 of record NW_027464899.1, read on the forward strand.
GTTTTGAGATACAAGCGCGAATGTTAGGTTAGGTTAAGATATGAACCGTCGTAAAACCGCATTAAACAATGTCACTTTGTGAGATGCAGTGTTTTTCACCATTACAAGTCGGGAACTGCGATATCTAATGTGAAAGCGCATGAAACCGTCGTAATGTTGTAGAGAGCATTGTAAAGTAGCGAGTAAAACGTTTTCTAACGATAGAAGTGCGAAGGTTATGTTAGGTTGAATTATGTTAGTTTAAGCTAGGTAGCGTCGTGAAACCACCAAAAAGGACGTCATCTAACGAGATATAATTGTTTTATTTCATGTACGAAACTGCAATAGGTGAAATGTTGTGAAAGCACACAAAATGGCATGAACAAGCCAAATACTGCGTGTTGTACCGTTACAAGTGCGAAACTGCTATGTTGTGATATTCTCGTTAAAGCGCATGCAAGCATCGTGAAACCTTAAAGAATGATGTCATTTAGCGATATACAGCGTTCTGTACTGTAATAAGTTGGTGAAAAACTGTGAGGTTATGCAAACATCGTAATTGTGAACGAAACAGTGTAATAGAGCGTTTTTAGATACAAGTGCGAACGTTAGGTTAGGTTAAGATATGAACCGTCGTAAAACCGCATGAAACAATGTCACTAAGTGAGATGCAGTGTTTTTCACCATTACAAGTCGGGAACTGCGATATCTATTGTGAAAGCGCATGAAACTGTCGTAATGTTGTAGAGAGCATTTTAAAGTTGCGAGTAAAACGTTTTATAACGATAGAAGTGCGAAGGTTAGGTTAGGTTAGGTTAGTTTAAGATAGGTAGCGTCGTGAAACTACCAAAAACGACGTCATCTAACGAGATAGTGTTGTTTTATTGCGAGTATTAAACTGCGATAGGAGAAATATTGTGAAAGCACACAAAACGGCATGAACAAGCTAGATACTGCGTGTTGTAGCGTTACAAGTGCGAAACTGCTATAATGTGATATTCTCGTTAAAGCGCAGCAAGCATCGTGAAACCTCAAAGAACAATGTCATTTAGCGAGATACAGCATTCTGTACTGCAATAAGTTGGTGAAAAACTGTGAGGTTATGCAAACATCGTAATTGTGAACGAAACAGTGTAATAGAGCGTTTTTAGATACAAGTGCGAATGTTAGGTAAGGTTAAGATATAAACCGTCGTAAAACCGCCTTAAACAATGTCACTTAGTGAGATGCAGTGCTTCTCACCATTACAAGTCGGGAACTGCGATATCTAATGTGAAAGCGCTTGCAACCGTCGTTAGGTTAGGTTAGGTTAGGTTAGGTTAGGTTAGGTTTGGTTAGGTTAGGTTAGGTTAGGTTAGATTAGGTTAGGTTGGGTTGAGTTGGGTTAGGTTAGGTTAGGTTAGGTTGGGTTAGGTTAGGTTAGGTTACGTTAGGGTACGTTAGGTTAGGTTACGTTAGGTTAGGTTAGGTTAGGTAAGAATAATTTGGTTAGGTTAGGTAAGGTTAGGTTAGGTTAGGTTAGGTTGGGTTGGGTTTTGTTGGGTTGGTTTGGGTTGGGTTAGGTTAGGTTAGGTTACGTTAGGTTAGGTTAGGTTAGGTTTGGTTAGGTTAGGTTAGGTTAGCTTAGGTTAGGTTAGGTTGGGTGTGGTTGGGTTAGGTTGGGTTAGGTTAGGTTAGGTTAGGTTGGGTTAGGTTAGTTTAGGTTAGGTTAGGTTAGGTTAGGTTGGGTTGGGTTGGGTTAGGTTAGGTTAGGTTAGATTAGGTAAGGTTAGGTTAGGTTAGGTTAGGTTAGGTTAGGTTAGGTTACGTTAGGTTAAAATATGAACCGTCGTAAAACCGCATTAAACAATGTCACTTAGTGAGATGCAGTGTTTTTCACCTTTACAAGTTGGGAACCGCGATATCTAATGTGAAAGCGCTTGAAACCGTCGTAATGTTGTAGAAAGCAATGTAAAGTAGCGAGTAAAACGTTTTCTAACGATAGAAGTGCGAAGGTTTGGTTAGTTTGAGCTACGTAGCGTCGTGAGACCACCAAAAAGGACGTCATCTAACGAGATAGTGTTGTTTTATTGCATGTACAAAACTGCAATAGGTGAAATGTTGTGAAAGTAAACAAAACGGTATGAACAAGCCAGATACTGCGTGTTGTACCGTTACAAGTGCGAAACTGCTATAATGTGATATTCTCGTTGAAGCGCATGCAAGCATCGTGAAACCTTAAAGAACGATGTCGTTTAGCGAGATACAGCGTTCTGTACTGCAATAAGTTGGTGAAAAACTGTGAGGTTATGCAAATATTGTAATTGTGAACGAAACAGTGTAATAGAGCGTTTTTCAATACAAGTGCGAAGGTTAGGTTAGGTTAATATATGAATCGTCGTAAAACCACAATAAACAATGTCACTTAGTGAGATGCAGTGTTTTTCACCATTACAAGTCGGGAACTGCGATATCTAATGTGAAAGCGCTTGCAAACGTCGTTAGGTTATGTTAGGTTAGGTTAGGTTAGGTTAGGTTAGGTTAGGTTAGGTTAGGGGATGTTAGGTTAGGTTAGGTTAGGTTAGGTTTGGTTGGGTTAGGTTAGGTTAGGTTAGGGTATGTTAGGTAAGGTTTGGTTAGGTTAGGTTAGGTTAGGTTAGGTTAGGTTGGGTTAGGTAAGGTTAGGTTAGGTTGGGTTAGGCTAGGTTAGGTTAAGATATGAACCGCGCTAAATCCGCATTAAACAATGTCACTTAGTGAGATGCTGTGTTTTTCACCATTACAAGTCGGGAACTGCGATATCTAATGTGAAAGCGCATGAAACCGTCGTAATCTTGTAAAAAACATTGTAAAGTAGCGAATAAAACGTTTTCTAACGATAGAAGTGCGAAGGTTAGGTTAGTTTGAGCTAGGTAGCGTCGTGAAACCACCAAAAACGATGTAATCTAACGAGATAGTGATGTTTTATTGCGAGTACAAAACTGCGATAGGTGAAATATTGGGAAAGCACACAAAATGGCATGAACTAGCCAGATACTGCGTCTTGTGCCGTTACAAGTGCGAAACTGCTTTATTGTGATATTCTCGTTAAAGCGCATGCAAGTATCGTGAAACATTAAAGAACGATGTCATTTAGCGAGATACAGCGTTCTGTACTGTAATAAGTTGGTGAAAAACTGTGAGGCTATGCAAATATCGAAATTTTGAACAAAACAGTGTAATAGAGCGTTTTTAGATACAAGTGCGAATGTTAGGTTAGGTTAAGATATGAACCGTCGTAAAACCGCATTAAACAATGTCAATTAGTGAGATGCAGTGTTTTTCACCATTAAAAGTGGGGAACTGCGATATCTAATGTGAAAGCGCTTGCAACCGTCGTTAGGTTAGGTTAGGTTAGGTTAGGTTAGGTTAGGTTAGGTTGGGTTAGGTTTGGTTAGGTTAGGTTAGGTTAGGTTAGGTTAGATTAGGTTAGGTTGGGTTAGGTTAGGTTAGGTTAGGTTAGGTTACGTTAGGGTACGTTAGGTTAGGTTACGTTAGGTTAGGTTAGGTTAGGTAAGAATAATTTGGTTAGGTTAGGTAAGGTTAGGTTAGGTTAGGTTAGGTTGGGTTGGGTTTTGTTGGGTTGGGTTAGGTTGGGTTAGGTTAGGTTAGGTTACGTTAGGTTAGGTTAGGTTAGGTTACGTTAGGTTATGTTAGGTTACGTTAGGTTAGGTTAGGTCAGGTAGGGTTAGGTTACGTTATAGTAGGTTAGGTTAGGTTAGGTTACGTTAGGTTAGGTTAGGTTAGGTTAGGTTTGGTTAGGTTAGGTTAGGTTAGCTTAGGTTAGGTTAGGTTGGGTTGGGTTGGGTTAGGTTGGGTTAGGTTGGGTTAGGTTAGGTTAGGTTAGGTTGGGTTAGGTTAGTTTAGGTTAGGTTAGGTTAGGTTAGGTTGGGTTGGGTTGGGTTAGGTTAGGTTAGGTTAGATTAGGTAAGGTTAGGTTAGGTTAGGTTAGGTTACGTTAGGTTAAAGTATGAACTGTCGTAAAACCGCATTAAACAATGTCACTTAGTGAGATGCAGTGTTTTTCACCTTTACAAGTTGGGAACTGCGATATCTAATGTGAAAGCGCTTGAAACCGTCGTAATGTTGTAGAAAGCAATGTAAAGTAGCGAGTAAAACGTTTTCTAACGATAGAAGTACGAAGGTTATGTTAGGTTGGGTTATGTTAGTTTAAGCTAGGTAGCATCGTGAAACCACCAAAAACGACGTCATCTAACGAGATAGTGTTGTTTTATTGCGAGTACGAAACTGCGATAGGTAAAATGTTGTGAAAGCACACAAAACGGCATGAACAAGCCAAATACTGCGTGTTGTACCGTTACAAGTGCGAAACTGCTATGTTGTGATATTCTCGGTGAAGCGCATGCAAGCATCGTGAAACCTTAAAGAACAATGTCATTTAGCGAGATACAGCGTTCTGTACTGCAATAAGTTGGTGAAAAACTGTGAGGGTATGCAAATATCGTAATTGTGAACAAAACAGTGTAATAGAGCGTTTTTAGATACAAGTGCGAATGTTAGGTTAGGTTAAGATATGAACCGTCGTAAAACCACCTTAAACAATGTCACTTAGTGAGATGCAGTGTTTTTCACCATTACAAGTCGGGAACTGCGATATCTAATGTGAAAGCGCTTGCAACCGTCGTTAGGTTAGGTTAGGTTAGGTTAGGTTAGGTTAGGTTAGATTAGGTTAGGTTGGGTTGAGTTGGGTTAGATTAGGTTAGGTTAGGTTAGGTTGGGTTAGGTTAGTTTAGGTTAGGTTAGGTTAGGTTGCGTTGGGTTGGGTTAGGTTAGGTTAGGTTAGGTTACGTTAGGTTAAGGTATGAACCGTCGTAAAACCGCATTAAACAATGTCACTTAGTGAGATGTAGTGTTTTTCAACATTACAAGTCGGGAACTACGATATCTAATGTGAAAGCGCATGAAACCGTCGTAATCTTGTAGAAAACATTGTAAAGTTGCGAGTAAAACGTTTTCTAACGATAGAAGTGCGAAGGTTAGGTTAGGATAGGTTAGTTTAAGCTAGGTAGCGTCGTGAAACTACCAAAAACGACGTCATCTAACGAGATAGTGTTGTTTTATTGCGAGTATTAAACTGCGATTGGTGAAATGTTGTGAAATCACACAAAACGGCATGAACAAGCCAAATGCTGCGTGTTCTAGCGTTACAAGTGCGAAACGGCTATATTGTGATATTCTCGTTAAAGCGCATGCAAGCATCGTGAAACCTTAAAGAACAATGTCATTTAGCGAGATACAGCGTTCTGTACTGCAATAAGTTGGTGAAAAACTGTGAGGTTATGCAAATATCGTAATTGTGAACAAAACAGTGTAATAGAGCGTTTTTAGATACAAGTGCGAATGTTAGGTTAGGTTAAGATATGAACCGTCGTAAAACCACATTAAACAATGTCACTTAGTGAGATGTAGTGTTTTTCACCATTACAAGTCGGGAACTCCGATATCTAATGTGAAAGCGCTTGCAAACGTCGTTAGGTTATATTAGGTTAGGTTAGGTTAGGTTAGGTTACGTTAGGTTAGGTTAGGTCAGGTTTGGTTAGGTTAGGTTAGGTTAGGGTATGTTAGGTAAGGTTTGGTTAGGTTAGGTTAGGTTAGGTTAGGTTAGGTTAGGTTAAGATATGAACCGCGCTAAATCCGCATTAAACAATGTCACTTAGTGAGATGCTGTGTTTTTCACCATTACAAGTCGGGAACTGCGATATCTAATGTGAAAGCGCAGGAAACCGTCGTAATCTTGTAGAAAACATTGTAAAGTAGCGAATAAAACGTTTTCTAACGATAGAAGTGCGAAGGTTAGGTTAGTTTGAGCTAGGTAGGGTCGTGAATCCACCAAAAACGATGTCATCTAACGAGATAGTGATGTTTTATTGCGAGTATTAAACTGCGATTGGTGAAATGTTGTGAAATCACACAAAACGGCATGAACAAGCCAAATGCTGCGTGTTCTAGCGTTACAAGTGCGAAACGGCTATATTGTGATATTCTCGTTAAAGCGCATGCAAGTATCGTGAAACCTTAAAGAACGATGTCATGTAGCGAGATACAGCGTTCTGTACTGTAATAAGTTGGTGAGAAACTGTGAGGTCAAGCAAATATCGTAATTGTGAACGAAACAGTGTAATTGAGCGTATTTAGATACAAGTGCGAATGTTAGGTTAGGTTGAGATATCAACCGTCGTAAAACCGCATTAAACAATGTCACTTAGCGAGATGTAGTGTTTTTCAACATTACAAGTCGGGAACTACGATATCTAATGTGAAAGCGCATGAAACCGTCGTAATCTTGTAGAAAACATTGTAAAGTTGCGAGTAAAACGTTTTATAACGATAGAAGTGCGAAGGTTAGGTTAGGTTAGGTTAGTTTAAGCTAGGTAGCGTCGTGAAACTACCAAAAACGACGTCATCTAACGAGATAGTGTTGTTTTATTTCGAGTATTAAACTGCGATAGGTGAAATATTGTGAAAGCACACTAAACGGCATGAACAAGCTAGATACTGCGTGTTGTAGCGTTACAAGTGCGAAACTGCTATAATGTGATATTCTCGTTAAAGCGCAGCAAGCATCGTGAAACCTCAAAGAACAATGTCATTTAGCGAAATACAGCGTTCTGTACTGCAATAAGTTGGTGAAAAACTGTGAGGTTATGCAAATATCGTAATTGTGAACGAAACAGTGTAATAGAGCGTTTTTAGATACAAGTGCGAATGTTAGGTTAGGTTAAGATATGAACCGTCGTAAAACCGCCTTAAACAATGTCACTTAGTGAGATGCAGTGTTTCTCACCATTACAAGTCGGGAACTGCGATATCTAATGTGAAAGCGCTTGCAACCGTCGTTAGGTTAGGTTAGGTTAGGTTAGATTAGGTTTGGTTAGGTTAGGTTAGGTTAGGTTAGATTAGGTTAGGTTGGGTTGAGTTGGGTTAGGTTAGGTTAGGTTAGGTTGGGTTAGGTTAGGTTAGGTTAGGTTACGTTCGGGTACGTTAGGTTAGGTTACGTTAGGTTAGGTTAGGTTAGGTAAGAATAATTTGGTTAGGTTAGGTAAGGTTAGGTTAGGTTAGGTTAGGTTAGGTTGGGTTGGGTTTTGTTGTGTTGGGTTGGGTTAGGTTGGGTTAGGTTAGGTTAGGTTACGTTAGGTTAGGTTAGGTTAGGTTAGGTTACGTTAGGTTATGTTAGGTTAGGTTAGGTTACGTTAGGTTAGGTTAGGTCAGGTAAGGTTAAGTTACGTTAGAATAGGTTAGGTTAGGTTAGGTTACGTTGGGTTAGGTTAGGTTAGGTGTGGTTAGGTTAGGTTAGGTTAGCTTAGGTTAGGTTAGGTTGGAATGGGTTGGGTTAGGTTGGGTTAGGTTAGGTTAGGTTAGGTTAGGTTGGGTTAGGTTAGTTTAGGTTAGGTTAGGTTAGGTTGGGTTGGGTTGGGTTAGGTTAGGTTAGGTTAGATTAGGTAAGGTTAGGTTAGGTTAGGTTAGGTTACGTTAGGTTAAAGTATGAACCGTCGTAAAACCGCATTAAACAATGTCACTTAGTGAGATGCAGTGTTTTTCACCTTTACAAGTTTGGAACTGCGATATCTAATGTGAAAGTGCTTGAAACCATCGTAATGTTGTAGAAAGCAATGTAAAGTAGCGAGTAAAACGTTTTCTAACGATAGAAGTGCGAAGTTTATGTTAGGTTGAGTTATGTTAGTTTAAGCTAGGTAGCATCGTGAAACCACCAAAAACGACGTCATCTAACGAGATAGTGTTGTTTTATTGCGAGTACGAAACTGCGATAGGTAAAATGTTGTGAAAGCACACAAAACGGCATGAACAAGCCAAATACTGCGTGTTGTACCGTTACAAGTGCGAAACTGCTATGTTGTGATATTCTCGGTAAAGCGCATCCAAGCATCGTGAAACCTTAAAGAAGGATGTCATTTAGCGAGAGACAGCGTTCTGTACTGTAATAAGTTGGTGAAAAACTGTGAGGTCATGCAAATATCGTAACTGTGAACGAAACAGTGTAATAGAGCGTTTTGAGATACAAGCGCGAATGTTAGGTTAGGTCAAGATATGAACCGTCGTAAAACCGCATTAAACAATGTCACTTTGTGAGATGCAGTGTTTTTCACCATTACAAGTCGGGAACTGCGATATCTAATGTGAAAGCGCATGAAACCGTCGTAATGTTGTAGAGAGCATTGTAAAGTAGCGAGTAAAACGTTTTCTAACGATAGAAGTGCGAAGGTTATGTTAGGTTGAATTATGTTAGTTTAAGCTAGGTAGCGTCGTGAAACCACCAAAAAGGACATCTAATGAGATATAATTGTTTTATTTCATGTACGAAACTGCAATAGGTGAAATGTTGTGAAAGCACACAAAACGGCCTGAACAAGCCACATACTGCGTGTTGTACCGTTACAAGTGCGAAACTGCTATGTTGTGATATTCTCGTTAAAGCGCATGCAAGCATCGTGAAACCTTAAAGAATGATGTCATTTAGCGATATACAGCGTTCTGTACTGTAATACGTTGGAGAAAAACTGTGAGGTCATGCAAATATCTTAAATGTGAACGAAACAGTGTAATAGAGCGTTTTTAGATACAAGTGCGAACGTTAGGTTAGGTTAAGATATGAACCGTCGTAAAACCGCATGAAACAATGTCACTAAGTGAGATGCAGTGTTTTTCAGCATTACAAGTCGGGAACTGCGATATCTATTGTGAAAGCGCATGAAACTGTCGTAATGTTGTAGAGAGCATTGTAAAGTAGCGAGTAAAACGTTTTCTAACGATAGAAGTGCGAAGGTTATATTAGGTTGAGTTATGTTAGTTTAAGCTATGTAGCGTCGTGAGACCACCAAAAAGGACGTTATCTAACGAGATAGTGTTGTTTTATTGCATGTACGAAACTGCAATAGGTGAAATGTTGTGAAAGTACACAAAACGGTATGAACAAGCCAGATACTGCGTGTTGTACCGTTACAAGTGCGAAACTGCTATAATGTGATATTCTCGTTGAAGCGCATGCAAGCATCGTGAAACCTTAAAGAACGATGTCGTTTAGCGAGATACAGCGTTCTGTACTGCAATAAGGTGGTGAAAAACTGTGAGGTTATGCAAATATTGTAATTGTGAACGAAACAGTGTAATAGAGCGTTTTTCAATACAAGTGCGAAGGTTAGGTTAGGTTAATATATGAACCGTCGTAAAACCACATTAAACAATGTCACTTAGTGAGATGCAGTGTTTTTCACCATTACAAGTCGGGAACTGCGATATCTAATGTGAAAGTGCTTGCAAACGTCGTTAGGTTATGTTAGGTTAGGTTAGGTTAGGTTAGGTTAGGTTAGGGGACGTTAGGTTAGGTTAGGTTAGGTTAGGTTTTGTTGGGTTAGGTTAGGTTAGGTTAGGGTATGTTAGGTAAGGTTTGGTTAGGTTAGGTTAGGTTAGGTTAGGTTGGGTTAGGTAAGGTTAGGTTAGGTTGGGTTAGGTTAGGTTAGGTTAAGATATGAACCGCGCTAAATCCGCATTAAACAATGTCACTTATTGAGATGCTGTGTTTTTCACCATTACAAGTCGGGAACTGCGATATCTAATGTGAAAGCGCATGAAACCGTCGTAATCTTGTAGAAAACATTGTAAAGTAGCGAATAAAACGTTTTCTAACGATAGAAGTGCGAAGGTTAGGTTAGTTTGAGCTAGGTAGCGTCGTGAAACCACCAAAAACGATGTCATCTAACGAGATAGTGATGTTTTATTGCGAGTACAAAACTGCGATAGGTGAAATATTGGGAAAGCACACAAAATGGCATGAACTAGCCAGATACTGCGTCTTGTGCCGTTACAAGTGCGAAACTGCTTTATTGTGATATTCTCATTAAAGCGCATGCAAGTATCGTGAAACATTAACGAACGATGTCATTTAGCGAGATACAGCGTTCTGTACTGTAATAAGTTGGTGAGAAACTGTGAGGTCAAGCAAATATCGTAATTGTGAACGAAACAGTGTAATTGAGCGTATTTAGATACAAGTGCGAATGTTAGGTTAGGTTGAGATATCAACCGTCGTAAAACCGCATTAAACAATGTCACTTAGTGAGATGTAGTGTTTTTCAACATTACAAGTCGGGAACTACAATATCTAATGTGAAAGCGCATGAAACCGTCGTAATCTCGTAGAAAACATTGCAAAGTTGCGAGTAAAACGTTTTATAACGATAGAAGTGCGAAGGTTAGGTTAGGTTAGGTTAGTTTAAGCTAGGTAGCGTCGTGAAACTACCAAAAACGACGTCATCTAACGAGATAGTGTTGTTTTATTGCGAGTATTAAACTGCGATAGGTGAAATATTGTGAAAGCACACAAAACGGCATGAACAAGCTAGATACTGCGTGTTGTAGCGTTACAAGTGCGAAACTGCTATAATGTGATATTCTCGTTAAAGCGCATGCAAGCATCGTGAAACCTCAAAGAACAATGTCATTTAGCGAGATACAGCGTTCTGTACTGCAATAAGTTGGTGAAAAACTGTGAGGTTATGCAAATATCGTGATTGTGAACGAAACAGTGTAATAGAGCGTTTTTAGATACAAGTGCGAATGTTAGGTTAGGTTAAGATATGAACCGTCGTAAAACCGCAATAAACAATGTCACTTAGTGAGATGCAGTGTTTCTCACCATTACAAGTCGGGAACTGCGATATCTAATGTGAAAGCGCTTGCAACCGTCGTTAGGTTAGGTTAGGTTAGGTTAGGTTAGGTTTGGTTAGATTAGGTTAGGTTGGGTTGAGTTGGGTTAGGTTAGGTTAGGTTAGGTTACGTTAGGGTACGTTAGGTTAGGTTACGTTAGGTTAGGTTAGGTTAGGTAAGAATAATTTGGTTAGGTTAGGTAAGGTTAGGTTATGTTAGGTTAGGTTAGGTTGTGTTGGGTTGTGTTGGGTTGGGTTGGGTTGGGTTAGGTTGGGTTAGGTTAGGTTAGGTTACGTTAGGTTAGGTTAGGTTAGGTTACGTTAGGTTATGTTAGGTTAGGTTAGGTTACGTTAGGTTAGGTTAGGTCAGGTAAGGTTAGGTTACGTTAGAATAGGTTCGGTTAGGTAAGGTTACGTTAGGTTAGGTTAGGTTAGGTTTGGTTAGGTTAGGTTAGGTTAGGTTAGCTTAGGTTAGGTAAGGTTGGGTTGGGTTGGGTTAGGTTGGGTTAGGTTAGGTTAGGTTAGGTTAGGTTGGGTTAGGTTAGTTTAGGTTAGGTTAGGTTAGGTTAGGTTGGGTTGGGTTGGGTTAGGGTAGGTTAAGTTAGGTTAGATAAGGTTACGTTAGGTTAGGTTAGGTTAGGTTTGGTTAGGTTAGGTTAGGTTACGTTAGGTTAGGTTAGGTTAGGTTTCGTTAGGTTAGGTTAGGTTAGGTTATGTTAGGTAAGGTTTGGTTAGGTTAGGTTAGGTTAGATTGGGTTAGGTTGGGTTAGGTAAGGTTAGGTTAGGTTAGGTTAAGATATGAACCGCGCTAAAACCGCATTAAACAATGTCACTCAGTGAGATGCTGTGTTTTTCACCATTACAAGTCGGGAACTGCGATATCTAATGTGAAAGCGCATGAAACCGTCGTAATCATGTAGAAAACATTGTAAAGTAGCGAATAAAACGTTTTCTAACGATAGAAGTGCGAAGGTTTGGTTAGTTTGAGCTACGTAGCGTCGTGAAACTACCAGAAACGACGTCATCTAACGAGATAGTGTTGTTTTATTGCGAGTATTAAACTGCGATAGGTGAAATGTTGTGAAAGCACACAAAACGGCATGAACAAGCCAAATACTGCGTGTTCTATTGTTACAAGTGCGAAACTGCTATATTGTGATATTCTCGTTAAAGCGCATGCAAGCATCGTGAAACCTTAAAGAACAATGTCATTTAGCGAGATACAGCGTTCTGTACTGCAATAAGTTGGTGAAAAACTGTGAGGTTATGCAAATATCGTAATTTTGAACAAAACAGTGTAATAGAGCGTTTTTAGATACAAGTGCGAATGTTAGGTTAGGTTAAGATATGAACCGTCGTAAAACCGCATTAAACAATGTCAATTAGTGAGATGCAGTGTTTTTCACCATTAAAAGTGGGGAACTGCGATATCTAATGTGAAAGCGCTTGCAACCGTCGTTAGGTTAGGTTAGGTTAGGTTAGGTTAGGTTAGGTTACGTTAGGTTAGGTTAGGTTACGTTAGGTTAGGTTAGGTTAGGTAAGGATAATTTGGTTAGGTTAGGTAAGGTTAGGTTAGGTTAGGTTAGGTTGGGTTGGGTGTTGTTGGGTTGGGTTAGGTTGGGTAAGGTTAGGTTAGGTTACGTTAGGTTAGGTTAGGTTACGTTAGGTTATGTTAGGTTAGGTTAGGTTACGTTACGTTAGGTTAGGTCAGGTAAGGTTAGGTTACGTTAGAATAGGTTAGGTTAGGTTAGGTTACGTTAGGTTAGGTTAAGTTAGGTTAGGTTAGGTTTGGTTAGGTTCAGGTTAGGTTAGCTTAGGTTAGGTTAGGTTGGGTTGGGTTGCGTTAGGTTGGGTTAGGTTAGGTTAGGTTGGGTTAGGTTAGTTTAGGTTAGGTTAGGTTGGGTTGGGTTGGGTTAGGTTAGGTTAGGTTAGGTAAGGTTATGTTAGGTTAGGTTAGGTTACGTTAGGTTAAGGTATGAACCGTCGTAAAACCGCATTAAACAATGTCACTTAGTGAGATGCAGTGTTTTTCACCTTTACAAGTTGGGAACTGTGATATCTAATGTGAAAGCGCTTGAAACCGTCGTAATGTTGTAGAAAGCAATGTAAAGTAGCGAGTAAAACGTTTTCTAACGATAGAAGTGCGAAGGTTAGGTTAGTTTAAGCTAGGTAGCGTCGTGAAACTTCCAAAAACAACGTCATCTAACGAGATAGTGTTGTTTTATTGCGAGTACAAAACTGCGATAGGTGAAATGTTGTGAAAGCACACAAAACGGCATGAACAAGCCAAATACTGCGTGTTGTACCGTTACAAGCGCGAAACTGCTATGTTGTGATATTCTCGTTAAAGCGCATGCAAGCATCCTGAAACCTTAAAGAACGATGTCATTTAGCGAGAGACAGCGTTCTGTACTGTAATAAGTTGGTGAAAAACTGTGAGGTCATGCAAATATCGTAACTGTGAACGAAACAGTGTAATAGAGCGTTTTGAGATACAAGCGCGAATGTTAGGTTAGGTTAAGATATGAACCGTCGTAAAACCGCATTAAACAATGTCACTTTGTGAGATGCAGTGTTTTTCACCATTACAAGTCGGGAACTGCGATATCTAATGTGAAAGCGCATGAAACCGTCGTAATGTTGTAGAGAGCATTGTAAAGTAGCGAGTAAAACGTTTTCTAACGATAGAAGTGCGAAGGTTATGTTAGGTTGAATTATGTTAGTTTAAGCTAGGTAGCGTCGTGAAACCACCAAAAAGGACGTCATCTAACGAGATATAATTGTTTTATTTCATGTACGAAACTGCAATAGGTGAAATGTTGTGAAAGCACACAAAATGGCATGAACAAGCCAAATACTGCGTGTTGTACCGTTACAAGTGCGAAACTGCTATGTTGTGATATTCTCGTTAAAGCGCATGCAAGCATCGTGAAACCTTAAAGAATGATGTCATTTAGCGATATACAGCGTTCTGTACTGTAATAAGTTGGTGAAAAACTGTGAGGTTATGCAAACATCGTAATTGTGAACGAAACAGTGTAATAGAGCGTTTTTAGATACAAGTGCGAACGTTAGGTTAGGTTAAGATATGAACCGTCGTAAAACCGCATGAAACAATGTCACTAAGTGAGATGCAGTGTTTTTCACCATTACAAGTCGGGAACTGCGATATCTATTGTGAAAGCGCATGAAACTGTCGTAATGTTGTAGAGAGCATTTTAAAGTTGCGAGTAAAACGTTTTATAACGATAGAAGTGCGAAGGTTAGGTTAGGTTAGGTTAGTTTAAGATAGGTAGCGTCGTGAAACTACCAAAAACGACGTCATCTAACGAGATAGTGTTGTTTTATTGCGAGTATTAAACTGCGATAGGAGAAATATTGTGAAAGCACACAAAACGGCATGAACAAGCTAGATACTGCGTGTTGTAGCGTTACAAGTGCGAAACTGCTATAATGTGATATTCTCGTTAAAGCGCAGCAAGCATCGTGAAACCTCAAAGAACAATGTCATTTAGCGAGATACAGCATTCTGTACTGCAATAAGTTGGTGAAAAACTGTGAGGTTATGCAAACATCGTAATTGTGAACGAAACAGTGTAATAGAGCGTTTTTAGATACAAGTGCGAATGTTAGGTAAGGTTAAGATATAAACCGTCGTAAAACCGCCTTAAACAATGTCACTTAGTGAGATGCAGTGCTTCTCACCATTACAAGTCGGGAACTGCGATATCTAATGTGAAAGCGCTTGCAACCGTCGTTAGGTTAGGTTAGGTTAGGTTAGGTTAGGTTAGGTTTGGTTAGGTTAGGTTAGGTTAGGTTAGATTAGGTTAGGTTGGGTTGAGTTGGGTTAGGTTAGGTTAGGTTAGGTTGGGTTAGGTTAGGTTAGGTTACGTTAGGGTACGTTAGGTTAGGTTACGTTAGGTTAGGTTAGGTTAGGTAAGAATAATTTGGTTAGGTTAGGTAAGGTTAGGTTAGGTTAGGTTAGGTTGGGTTGGGTTTTGTTGGGTTGGTTTGGGTTGGGTTAGGTTAGGTTAGGTTACGTTAGGTTAGGTTAGGTTAGGTTTGGTTAGGTTAGGTTAGGTTAGCTTAGGTTAGGTTAGGTTGGGTGTGGTTGGGTTAGGTTGGGTTAGGTTAGGTTAGGTTAGGTTGGGTTAGGTTAGTTTAGGTTAGGTTAGGTTAGGTTAGGTTGGGTTGGGTTGGGTTAGGTTAGGTTAGGTTAGATTAGGTAAGGTTAGGTTAGGTTAGGTTAGGTTAGGTTAGGTTACGTTAGGTTAAAATATGAACCGTCGTAAAACCGCATTAAACAATGTCACTTAGTGAGATGCAGTGTTTTTCACCTTTACAAGTTGGGAACCGCGATATCTAATGTGAAAGCGCTTGAAACCGTCGTAATGTTGTAGAAAGCAATGTAAAGTAGCGAGTAAAACGTTTTCTAACGATAGAAGTGCGAATGTTATGTTAGGTTGAGTTATGTTAGTTTAAGCTAGGTAGCATCGTGAAACCACCAAAAACGACGTCATCTAACGAGATAGTGTTGTTTTATTGCGAGTACGAAACTGCGATAGGTAAAATGTTGTGAAAGCACACAAAACGGCATGAACAAGCCAAATACTGCGTGTTGTACCGTTACAAGTGCGAAACTGCTATGTTGTGAAATTGTCGGTAAAGCGCATGCAAGCATCGTGAAACCTTAAAGAATGATGTCATTTAGCGAGAGACAGCGTTCTGTACTGTAATAAGTTGGTGAAAAACTGTGAGGTCATGCAAATATCGTAACTGTGAACGAAACAGTGTAATAGAGCGTTTTGAGATACAAGCGCGAATGTTAGGTTAGGTTAACATATGAACCGTCGTAATACCGCATTAAACAATGTCACTTAGTGAGATGTAGTGTTTTTCAACATTACAAGTCGGGAACTACGATATCTAATGTGAAAGCGCATGAAACCGTCGTAATGTTGTAGAGAGCATTGTAAAGTAGCGAGTAAAACGTTTTCTAACGATAGAACTGCGAAGGTTATATTAGGTTGAGTTATGTTAGTTTAAGCTATGTAGCGTCGTGAGACCACCAAAAAGGACGTCATCTAACGAAATAGTGTTGTTTTATTGCATGTACGAAACTGCAATAGGTGAAATGTTGTGAAAGTACACAAAACGGCTTGAACAAGCCAGATACTGCGTGTTGTACCGTTACAAGTGCGAAACTGCTATAATGTGATATTCTCGTTAAAGCGCATGCAAGCATCGTGAAACCTTAAAGAATGATGTCATTTAGCGATATACGGCGTTCTGTACTGTAATACGTTGGAGAAAAACTGTGAGGTCATGCAAATATCTTAAATGTGAACGAAACAGTGTAATAGAGCGTTTTTAGATACAAGTGCGAACGTTAGGTTAGGTTAAGATATGAACCGTCGTAAAACCGCATGAAACAATGTCACTAAGTGAGATGCAGTGTTTTTCACCATTACAAGTCGGGAACTGCGATATCTATTGTGAAAGCGCATGAAACTGTCGTAATGTTGTAGAGAGCATTTTAAAGTTGCGAGTAAAACGTTTTATAACGATAGAAGTGCGAAGGTTAGGTTAGGTTAGGTTAGTTTAAGCTAGGTAGCGTCGTGAAACTACCAAAAACGACGTCATCTAACGAGATAGTGTTGTTTTATTGCGAGTATTAAACTGCGATAGGTGAAATATTGTGAAAGCACACAAAACGGCATGAACAAGCTAGATACTGCGTGTTGTAGCGTTACAAGTGCGAAACTGCTATAATGTGATATTCTCGTTAAAGCGCAGCAAGCATCGTGAAACCTCAAAAAACAATGTCATTTAGCGAGATACAGCATTCTGTACTGCAATAAGTTGGTGAAAAACTGTGAGGTTATGCAAATATCGTAATTGTGAACGAAACAGTGTAATAGAGCGTTTTTAGATACAAGTGCGAATGTTAGGTAAGGTTAAGATATAAACCGTCGTAAAACCGCCTTAAACAATGTCACTTAGTGAGATGCAGTGCTTCTCACCATTACAAGTCGGGAACTGCGATATCTAATGTGAAAGCGCTTGCAACTGTCGTTAGGTTAGGTTAGGTTAGGTTAGGTTAGGTTTGGTTAGGTTAGGTTAGGTTAGGTTAGGTTAGGTTAGGTTACGTTAGGTTAGGTTAGGTTATGTTAGGTTAGGTTAGGTTAGGTAAGGATAATTTGGTTAGGTTAGGTAAGGTTAGGTTAGGTTAGGTTAGGTTGGGTTGGGTGTTGTTGGGTTGGGTTAGGTTGGGTTAGGTTAGGTTAGGTTACGTTAGGTTAGGTTAGGTTAGGTTACGTTAGGTTATGTTAGGTTAGGTTAGGTTACGTTACGTTAGGTTAGGTCAGGTAAGGTTAGGTTACGTTAGAATAGGTTAGGTTAGGTTAGGTTACGTTAGGTTAGGTTAAGTTAGGTTAGGTTAGGTTTGGTTAGGTTCAGGTTAGGTTAGCTTAGGTTAGGTTAGGTTGGGTTGGGTTGCGTTAGGTTGGGTTAGGTTAGGTTAGGTTGGGTTAGGTTAGTTTAGGTTAGGTTAGGTTGGGTTGGGTTGGGTTAGGTTAGGTTAGGTTAGGTAAGGTTATGTTAGGTTAGGTTAGGTTACGTTAGGTTAAGGTATGAACCGTCGTAAAACCGCATTAAACAATGTCACTTAGTGAGATGCAGTGTTTTTCACCTTTACAAGTTGGGAACTGTGATATCTAATGTGAAAGCGCTTGAAACCGTCGTAATGTTGTAGAAAGCAATGTAAAGTAGCGAGTAAAACGTTTTCTAACGATAGAAGTGCGAAGGTTAGGTTAGTTTAAGCTAGGTAGCGTCGTGAAACTTCCAAAAACAACGTCATCTAACGAGATAGTGTTGTTTTATTGCGAGTACAAAACTGCGATAGGTGAAATGTTGTGAAAGCACACAAAACGGCATGAACAAGCCAAATACTGCGTGTTGTACCGTTACAAGCGCGAAACTGCTATGTTGTGATATTCTCGTTAAAGCGCATGCAAGCATCCTGAAACCTTAAAGAACGATGTCATTTAGCGAGAGACAGCGTTCTGTACTGTAATAAGTTGGTGAAAAACTGTGAGGTCATGCAAATATCGTAACTGTGAACGAAACAGTGTAATAGAGCGTTTTGAGATACAAGCGCGAATGTTAGGTTAGGTTAAGATATGAACCGTCGTAAAACCGCATTAAACAATGTCACTTTGTGAGATGCAGTGTTTTTCACCATTACAAGTCGGGAACTGCGATATCTAATGTGAAAGCGCATGAAACCGTCGTAATGTTGTAGAGAGCATTGTAAAGTAGCGAGTAAAACGTTTTCTAACGATAGAAGTGCGAAGGTTATGTTAGGTTGAATTATGTTAGTTTAAGCTAGGTAGCGTCGTGAAACCACCAAAAAGGACGTCATCTAACGAGATATAATTGTTTTATTTCATGTACGAAACTGCAATAGGTGAAATGTTGTGAAAGCACACAAAATGGCATGAACAAGCCAAATACTGCGTGTTGTACCGTTACAAGTGCGAAACTGCTATGTTGTGATATTCTCGTTAAAGCGCATGCAAGCATCGTGAAACCTTAAAGAATGATGTCATTTAGCGATATACAGCGTTCTGTACTGTAATAAGTTGGTGAAAAACTGTGAGGTTATGCAAACATCGTAATTGTGAACGAAACAGTGTAATAGAGCGTTTTTAGATACAAGTGCGAACGTTAGGTTAGGTTAAGATATGAACCGTCGTAAAACCGCATGAAACAATGTCACTAAGTGAGATGCAGTGTTTTTCACCATTACAAGTCGGGAACTGCGATATCTATTGTGAAAGCGCATGAAACTGTCGTAATGTTGTAGAGAGCATTTTAAAGTTGCGAGTAAAACGTTTTATAACGATAGAAGTGCGAAGGTTAGGTTAGGTTAGGTTAGTTTAAGCTAGGTAGCGTCGTGAAACTACCAAAAACGACGTCATCTAACGAGATAGTGTTGTTTTATTGCGAGTATTAAACTGCGATAGGTGAAATATTGTGAAAGCACACAAAACGGCATGAACAAGCTAGATACTGCGTGTTGTAGCGTTACAAGTGCGAAACTGCTATAATGTGATATTCTCGTTAAAGCGCAGCAAGCATCGTGAAACCTCAAAGAACAATGTCATTTAGCGAGATACAGCATTCTGTACTGCAATAAGTTGGTGAAAAACTGTGAGGTTATGCAAACATCGTAATTGTGAACGAAACAGTGTAATAGAGCGTTTTTAGATACAAGTGCGAATGTTAGGTAAGGTTAAGATATAAACCGTCGTAAAACCGCCTTAAACAATGTCACTTAGTGAGATGCAGTGCTTCTCACCATTACAAGTCGGGAACTGCGATATCTAATGTGAAAGCGCTTGCAACCGTCGTTAGGTTAGGTTAGGTTAGGTTAGGTTAGGTTAGGTTTGGTTAGGTTAGGTTAGGTTAGGTTAGATTAGGTTAGGTTGGGTTGAGTTGGGTTAGGTTAGGTTAGGTTAGGTTGGGTTAGGTTAGGTTAGGTTAGGTTAGGGTACGTTAGGTTAGGTTACGTTAGGTTAGGTTAGGTTAGGTAAGCATAATTTGGTTAGGTTAGGTAAGGTTAGGTTAGGTTAGGTTAGGTTGGGTTGGGTTTTGTTGGGTTGGTTTGGGTTGGGTTAGGTTAGGTTAGGTTAGGTTACGTTAGGTTAGGTTAGGTTAGGTTTGGTTAGGTTAGGTTAGGTTAGCTTAGGTTAGGTTAGGTTGGGTGTGGTTGGGTTAGGTTGGGTTAGGTTAGGTTAGGTTGGGTTAGGTTAGTTTAGGTTAGGTTAGGTTAGGTTAGGTTGGGTTGGGTTGGGTTAGGTTAGGTTAGGTTAGATTAGGTAAGGTTAGGTTAGGTTAGGTTAGGTTAGGTTACGTTAGGTTAAAATATGAACCGTCGTAAAACCGCATTAAACAATGTCACTTAGTGAGATGCAGTGTTTTTCACCTTTACAAGTTGGGAACCGCGATATCTAATGTGAAAGCGCTTGAAACCGTCGTAATGTTGTAGAAAGCAATGTAAAGTAGCGAGTAAAACGTTTTCTAACGATAGAAGTGCGAATGTTATGTTAGGTTGAGTTATGTTAGTTTAAGCTAGGTAGCATCGTGAAACCACCAAAAACGACGTCATCTAACGAGATAGTGTTGTTTTATTGCGAGTACGAAACTGCGATAGGTAAAATGTTGTGAAAGCACACAAAACGGCATGAACAAGCCAAATACTGCGTGTTGTACCGTTACAAGTGCGAAACTGCTATGTTGTGATATTGTCGGTAAAGCGCATGCAAGCATCGTGAAACCTTAAAGAATGATGTCATTTAGCGAGAGACAGCGTTCTGTACTGTAATAAGTTGGTGAAAAACTGTGAGGTCATGCAAATATCGTAACTGTGAACGAAACAGTGTAATAGAGCGTTTTGAGATACAAGCGCGAATGTTAGGTTAGGTTAACATATGAACCGTCGTAATACCGCATTAAACAATGTCACTTAGTGAGATGTAGTGTTTTTCAACATTACAAGTCGGGAACTACGATATCTAATGTGAAAGCGCATGAAACCGTCGTAATGTTGTAGAGAGCATTGTAAAGTAGCGAGTAAAACGTTTTCTAACGATAGAACTGCGAAGGTTATATTAGGTTGAGTTATGTTAGCTTAAGCTATGTAGCGTCGTGAGACCACCAAAAAGGACGTCATCTAACGAAATAGTGTTGTTTTATTGCATGTACGAAACTGCAATAGGTGAAATGTTGTGAAAGTACACAAAACGGCTTGAACAAGCCAGATACTGCGTGTTGTACCGTTACAAGTGCGAAACTGCTATAATGTGATATTCTCGTTAAAGCGCATGCAAGCATCGTGAAACCTTAAAGAATGATGTCATTTAGCGATATACGGCGTTCTGTACTGTAATACGTTGGAGAAAAACTGTGAGGTCATGCAAATATCTTAAATGTGAACGAAACAGTGTAATAGAGCGTTTTTAGATACAAGTGCGAACGTTAGGTTAGGTTAAGATATGAACCGTCGTAAAACCGCATGAAACAATGTCACTAAGTGAGATGCAGTGTTTTTCACCATTACAAGTCGGGAACTGCGATATCTATTGTGAAAGCGCATGA
Source organism: Rhipicephalus microplus (assembly GCF_043290135.1). NCBI lineage: Eukaryota > Metazoa > Arthropoda > Arachnida > Ixodida > Ixodidae > Rhipicephalus > Rhipicephalus microplus. The sequence continues at coordinate 110,497 of NW_027464899.1, forward strand.
AACTGTCGTAATGTTGTAGAGAGCATTTTAAAGTTGCGAGTAAAACGTTTTATAACGATAGAAGTGCGAAGGTTAGGTTAGGTTAGGTTAGTTTAAGCTAGGTAGCGTCGTGAAACTACCAAAAACGACGTCATCTAACGAGATAGTGTTGTTTTATTGCGAGTATTAAACTGCGATAGGTGAAATATTGTGAAAGCACACAAAACGGCATGAACAAGCTAGATACTGCGTGTTGTAGCGTTACAAGTGCGAAACTGCTATAATGTGATATTCTCGTTAAAGCGCAGCAAGCATCGTGAAACCTCAAAAAACAATGTCATTTAGCGAGATACAGCATTCTGTACTGCAATAAGTTGGTGAAAAACTGTGAGGTTATGCAAATATCGTAATTGTGAACGAAACAGTGTAATAGAGCGTTTTTAGATACAAGTGCGAATGTTAGGTAAGGTTAAGATATAAACCGTCGTAAAACCGCCTTAAACAATGTCACTTAGTGAGATGCAGTGCTTCTCACCATTACAAGTCGGGAACTGCGATATCTAATGTGAAAGCGCTTGCAACTGTCGTTAGGTTAGGTTAGGTTAGGTTAGGTTAGGTTTGGTTAGGTTAGGTTAGGTTAGGTTAGATTAGGTTAGGTTGGGTTGAGTTGGGTTAGGTTAGGTTAGGTTAGGTTGGGTTAGGTTAGGTTAGGTTACGTTAGGGTACGTTAGGTTAGGTTACGTTAGGTTAGGTTAGGTTAGGTAAGAATAATTTGGTTAGGTTAGGTAAGGTTAGGTTAGGTTAGGTTAGGTTAGGTTGGGTTGGGTTTTGTTGGGTTGGGTTGGGTTGGGTTAGGTTGGGTTAGGTTAGGTTAGGTTACGTTAGGTTAGGTTAGGTTAGGTTACGTTAGGTTATTTTAGGTTAGGTTAGGTTACGTTAGGTTAGGTTAGGTCAGGTAAGGTTAGGTTACGTTAGAATAGGTTAGGTTAGGTTAGGTTACGTTAGGTTAGGTTAGGTTAGGTTTGGTTAGGTTAGGTTATATTAGGTAAGGTTAGGTTAGGTTAGGTTAGGTTACGTTAGGTTAAAGTATGAACCGTCGTAAAACCGCATTAAACAATGTCACTTAGTCAGATGCAGTGTTTTTCACCTTTACAAGTTGGGAACTGCGATATCTAATGTGAAAGCGCTTGAACCCGTCGTAATGTTGTAGGAAGCAATGTAAAGTAGCGAGTAAAACGTTTTCTAACGATAGAAGTGCGAAGGTTACGTTAGGTTGAGTTATGTTAGTTTAAGCTAGGTAGCATCGTGAAACCACCAAAAACGACGTCATCTAACGAGATAGTGTTGTTTTATTGCGAGTACGAAACTGCGATAGGTAAAATGTTGTGAAAGTACACAAAACGGCATGAACAAGCCAAATACTGCGTGTTGTACCGTTACAAGTGCGAAACTGCTATGTTGTGATATTCTCGGTAAAGCGCATGCAAGCATCGTGAAGCCTTAAAGAACGATGTCATTTAGCGAGATACAGCGTTCTGTACTGCAATAAGTTGGTGAAAAACTGTGAGGTTATGCAAATATCGTAATTGTGAACAAAACAGTGTAATAGAGCGTTTTTAGATACAAGTGCGAATGTTAGGTTAGGTTAAGATATGAACCGTCATAAAACCACATTAAACAATGTCACTTAGTGAGATGCAGTGTTTTTCACCATTACAAGTCGGGAACTGCGATATCTAATGTGAAAGCGCTTGCAAACGTCGTTAGGTTATATTAGGTTAGGTTAGGTTAGGTTAGGTTACGTTAGGTAAGGTTAGGTTAGGTTAGGTTAGGTTAGGTTAAGATATGAACCGCGCTAAATCCGCATTAAACAATGTCACTTAGTGAGATGCAGTGTTTTTCACCATTACAAGTCGGGAACTGCGATATCTAATGTGAAAGCGCTTGCAACCGTCGTTAGGTAAGGTTAGGTTAGGTTTGGTTAGGTTAGGTTAGGTTAGGTTAGATTAGGTTAGGTTGGGTTGAGTTGGGTTAGGTTAGGTTAGGTTAGGTTGGGTTAGGTTAGTTTAGGTTAGGTTAGGCTAGGTTAGGTTGGGTTGGGTTGGGTTAGGTTAGGTTAGGTTAGGTTAGGTTAGGTTGGGTTGGGTTGGGTTAGGTTAGGTTAGGTTAGGTTAGGTAAGGTTAGGTTAGGTTAGGTTAGGTTACGTTAGGTTAAGGTATGAACCGTCGTAAAACCGCATTAAACAATGTCACTTAGTGAGATGTAGTGTTTTTCAACATTACAAGTCGGGAACTACGATATCTAATGTGAAAGCGCATGAAACCGTCGTAATCTTGTAGAAAACATTGTAAAGTTGCGAGTAAAACGTTTTCTAACGATAGAAGTGCGAAGGTTAGGTTAGGTTAGGTTAGTTTAAGCTAGGTAGCGTCGTGAAACTACCAAAAACGACGTCATCTAACGAGATAGTGTTGTTTTATTGCGAGTATTAAACTGCGATAGGTGAAATGTTGTGAAAGCACACAAAACGGCATGAACAAGCCAAATACTGCGTGTTCTAGCGTTACAAGTGCGAAACTGCTATATTGTGATATTCTCGTTAAAGCGCATGCAAGCATCGTGAAACCTTAAAGAACGATGTCATTTAGCGAGATACAGCGTTCTGTACTGCAATAAGTTGGTGAAAAACTGTGAGGTTATGCAAATATCGTAAGTGTGAACAAAACAGTGTAATAGAGCGTTTTTAGATACAAGTGCGAATGTTAGGTTAGGTTAAGATATGAACCGTCGTAAAACCACATTAAACAATGTCACTTAGTGAGATGCAGTGTTTTTCACCATTACAAGTCGGGAACTGCGATATCTAATGTGAAAGCGCTTGCAAACGTCGTTAGGTTATATTAGGTTAGGTTAGGTTAGGTTAGGTTACGTTAGGTAAGGTTAGGTTAGGTTAGGTTAGGTTAGGTTAAGATATGAACCGCGCTAAATCCGCATTAAACAATGTCACTTAGTGAGATGCTGTGTTTTTCACCATTACAAGTCGGGAACTGCGATATCTAATGTGAAAGCGCAGGAAACCGTCGTAATCTTGTAGAAAACATTGTAAAGTAGCGAATAAAACGTTTTCTAACGATAGAAGTGCGAAGGTTAGGTTAGTTTGAGCTAGGTAGCGTCGTGAAACCACCAAAAACGATGTCATCTAACGAGATAGTGATGTTTTATTGCGAGTACAAAACTGCGATAGGTGAAATATTGGGAAAGCACACAAAATGGCATGAACTAGCCAGATACTGCGTCTTGTGCCGTTACAAGTGCGAAACTGCTTTATTGTGATATTCTCGTTAAAGCGCATGCAAGTATCGTGAAACCTTAAAGAACGATGTCATTTAGCGAGATACAGCGTTTTGTACTGTAATAAGTTGGTGAGAAACTGTGAGGTCAAGCAAATATCGTAATTGTGAACGAAACAGTGTAATTGAGCGTATTTAGATACAAGTGCGAATGTTAGGTTAGGTTGAGATATCAACCGTCGTAAAACCGCATTAAACAATGTCACTTAGTGAGATGTAGTGTTTTTCAACATTACAAGTCGGGAACTACGATATCTAATGTGAAAGCGCATGAAACCGTCGTAATCTTGTAGAAAACATTGTAAAGTTGCGAGTAAAACGTTTTATAACGATAGAAGTGCGAAGGTTAGGTTAGGTTAGGTTAGTTTAAGCTAGGTAGCGTCGTGAAACTACCAAAAACGACGTCATCTAACGAGATAGTGTTGTTTTATTGCGAGTATTAAACTGCGATAGGTAAAATATTGTGAAAGCACACAAAACGGCATGAACAAGCTAGATACTGCGTGTTGTAGCGTTACAAGTGCGAAACTGCTATAATGTGATATTCTCGTTAAAGCGCAGCAAGCATCGTGAAACCTCAAAGAACAATGTCATTTAGCGAGATACAGCGTTCTGTACTGCAATAAGTTGGTGAAAAACTGTGAGGTTATGCAAATATCGTAATTGTGAACGAAACAGTGTAATAGAGCGTTTTTAGATACAAGTGCGAATGTTAGGTTAGGTTAAGATATGAACCGTCGTAAAACCGCCTTAAACAATGTCACTTAGTGAGATGCAGTGTTTCTCACCATAACAAATCGGGAACTGCGATATCTAATGTGAAAGCGCTTGCAACCGTCGTTAGGTTAGGTTAGGTTAGGTTAGGTTAGGTTAGGTTTGGTTAGGTTAGGTTAGGTTAGGTTAGATTAGGTTAGGTTGGGTTCAGTTGGGTTAGGTTAGGTTAGGTTAGGTTGGGTTAGGTTAGGTTAGGTTAGGTTAGGTTACGTTAGGTTAAAGTATGAACCGTCGTAAAACCGCATTAAACAATGTCACTTAGTGAGATGCAGTGTTTTTCACCTTTACAAGTTGGGAACGGCGATATCTAATGTGAAAGCGCTTGAAACCATCGTAATGTTGTAGAAAGCAATGTAAAGTAGCGAGTAAAACGTTTTCTAACGATAGAAGTGCGAAGGTTATGTTAGGTTGAGTTATGTTAGTTTAAGCTAGGTAGCATCGTGAAACCACCAAAAACGACGTCATCTAACGAGATAGTGTTGTTTTATTGCGAGTACGAAACTGCGATAGGTAAAATGTTGTGAAAGCACACAAAACGGCATGAACAAGCCAAATACTGCGTGTTGTACCGTTACAAGTGCGAAACTGCTATGTTGTGATATTCTCGGTAAAGCGCATGCAAGCATCGTGAAACCTTAAAGAATGATGTCATTTAGCGAGAGACAGCGTTCTGTACTGTAATAAGTTGGTGAAAAACTGTGAGGTCATGCAAATATCGTAACTGTGAACGAAACAGTGTAATAGAGCGTTTTGAGATACAAGCGCGAATGTTAGGTTAGGTTAAGATATGAACCGTCGTAAAACCGCATTAAACAATGTCACTTTGTGAGATGCAGTGTTTTTCACCATTACAAGTCGGGAACTGCGATATCTAATGTGAAAGCGCTTGCAACCGTCGTTAGGTTAGGTTAGGTTAGGTGAGGTTTGGTTAGGTTAGGTTAGGTTAGGTTAGATTAGGTTAGGTTGGGTTGAGTTGGGTTAGGTTAGGTTAGGTTAGGTTGGGTTAGGTTAGTTTAGGTTAGGTTAGGTTAGGTTAGGTTGGGTTGGGTTGGGTTAGGTTAGGTTAGGCTAGGTTAGATTAGGTTGGGTTGGGTTGGGTTAGGTTAGGTTAGGTTAGGTAAGGTTAGGTTAGGTTAGGTTAGGTTACGTTAGGTTAAGGTATGAACCGTCGTAAAACCGCATTAAACAATGTCACTTAGTGAGATGTAGTGTTTTTCAACATTACAAGTCGGGAACTACGATATCTAATGTGAAAGCGCATGAAACCGTCGTAATCTTGTAGAAAACATTGTAAAGTTGCGAGTAAAACGTTTTCTAACGATAGAAGTGCGAAGGTTAGGTTAGGTTAGGTTAGTTTAAGCTAGGTAGCGTCGTGAAACTACCAAAAACGACGTCATCTAACGAGATAGTGTTGTTTTATTGCGAGTATTAAACTGCGATAGGTGAAATGTTGTGAAAGCACACAAAACGGCATGAACAAGCCAAATACTGCGTGTTCTACCGTTACAAGTGCGAAACTGCTATATTGTGATATTCTCGCTAAAGCGCATGCAAGCATCGTGAAACCTTAAAGAACAATGTCATTTAGCGAGGTACAGCGTTCTGTACTGCATTAAGTTGGATAAAAACTGTGAGGTTATGCAAATATCGTAATTGTGAGCAAAACAGTGTAATAGAGCGTTTTTAGATACAAGTGCGAATGTTAGGTTAGGTTAAGATATGAACCGTCGTAAAACCACATTAAACAATGTCACTTATTGAGATGCAGTGTTTTTCACCATTACAAGTCGGGAACTGCGATATCTAATGTGAAAGCGCTTGCAAACGTCGTTAGGTTATGTTATGTTAGGTTAGGTTAGGTTAGGTTAGGTTAGGTTAGGTTTGGTTTGGTTAGGTTAGGTTAGGTTAGGGTATGTTAGGTAAGGTTTGTTTAGGTTAGGTTAGTTTAGGATGGGTTAGGTAAGGTTAGGTTAGGTTAGGTTAGGTTAAGATATGAACCGCGCTAAATCCGCATTAAACAATGTCACTTAGTGAGATGCTGTGTTTTTCACCATTACAAGTCGGGAACTGCGATATCTAATGTGAAAGCGCATGAAACCGTCGTAATGTTGTTGAAAACATTGTAAAGTAGCAAATAAAACGTTTTCTAACGATAGAAGTGCGAAGGTTAGGTTAGTTTGAGCTAGGTAGCGTCGTGAAACCACCAAAAACGATGTCATCTAACGAGATAGTGATGTTTTATTGCGAGTACAAAACTGCGATAGGTGAAATATTGGGAAAGCACACAAAATGGCATGAACTAGCCAGATACTGCGTCTTGTGCCGTTACAAGTGCGAAACTGCTTTATTGTGATATTCTCGTTAAAGCGCATGCAAGTATCGTGAAACCTTAAAGAACGATGTCATTTAGCGAGATACAGCGTTCTGTACTGTAATAAGTTGGTGAGAAACTGTGAGGTCAAGCACATATCGTAATTGTGAACGAAACAGTGTAATTGAGCGTATTTATATACAAGTGCGAATGTTAGATTAGGTTGAGATATCAACCGTCGTAAAACCGCATTAAACAATGTCACTTAGTGAGATGTAGTGTTTTTCAACATTACAAGTCGGGAACTACGATATCTAATGTGAAAGCGCATGAAACCGTCGTAATTTTGTAGAAAAAATTGTAAAGTTGCGAGTAAAACGTTTTCTAACGATAGAAGTGCGAAGGTTAGCTTGAGTTATGTTTGTTTAGGCTATGTAGCGTCGTGAGACCACCAAAAAGGACGTCATCTAACGAGATAGTGTTGTTTTATTGCATGTACGAAACTGCAATAGGTGAAATGTTGTGAAAGTACACAAAACGGCTTGAACAAGCCAGATACTGCGTGTTGTAACGTTACAAGTGCGAAACTGCTATAATGTGATATTCTCGTTAAAGCGCATGCAAGCATCGTGAAAGCTTAAAGAACGATGTCATTTAGCGAGATACAGCGTTCTGTACTGCAATAAGTTGGTGAAAAACTGTGAGGTTATGCAAATATCGTAATTGTGAACGAAACAGTGTAATAGAGCGTTTTTCAATACAAGTACGATTGTTAGGTTAGGTTAAGATATGAACCGTCGTAAAACCGCAATAAACAATGTCACTTAGTGAGATGCAGTGTTTTTCACCATTACAAGTCGGGAACTGCGATATCTAATGTGAAAGCGCTTACAAACGTCGTTAGGTTAGGTTAGGTTAGGTTAGGTTAGGTTACGTTAGGATAGGTTTGGTTAGGTTAGGTTAGGTTAGGTTAGGTTATGTTAGGTAAGGTTTGGTTAGGTTAGGTTAGGTTAGGTTGGGTTAGGTAAGGTTAGGTTAGGTTGGGTTAGGTTAGGTTAGGTTAGGTTAAGATATGAACCGCGCTAAAACCGCATTAAACAATGTCACTGCTGTGTTTTTCACCATTACAAGTCGGGAACTGCGATATCTAATGTGAAAGCGCATGAAACCGTCGTAATCTTGTAGAAAACATTGTAAAGTAGCGAATAAAACGTTTTCTAACGATAGAAGTGCGAAGGTTAGGTTAGTTTGAGCTACGTAGCGTCATGAAACCACCAAAAACGATGCCATCTAACGAGATAGTGTTGTTTTATTGCGAGTATTAAACTGCGATAGGTGAAATGTTGTGAAAGCACACAAAACGGCATGAACAAGCCAAATACTGCGTGTTCTACCGTTACAAGTGCGAAACTGCTATATTGTGATATTCTCGTTAAAGCGAATGCAAGCATCGTGAAACCTTAACGAACAATGTCATTTAGCGAGATACAGCGTTCTGTACTGCAATAAGTTGGTGAAAAACTGTGAGGTTATGCAAATATCGTAATTGTGAACAAAACAGTGTAATAGAGCGTTTTTAGATACAAGTGCGAATGTTAGGTTAGGTTAAGATATGAACCGTCGTAAAACCGCATTAAACAATGTCACTTAGTGAGATGCAGTGTTTTTCACCATTACAAGTCGGGAACTGCGATATCTAATGTGAAAGCGCTTGCAACCGTCGTTAGGTTAGGTTAGGTTAGGTTAGGTTAGGTTAGGTTTGGTTAGGTTAGGTTAGGTTAGGCTAGATTAGGTTAGGTTGGGTTGAGTTGGGTTAGGTTAGGGTATGTTAGGTAAGGTTTGGTTAGGTTAGGTTAGGTTAGGTTGGGTTAGGTAAGGTTAGGTTAGGTTAGGTTAGGTTAAGATATGAACCGCGCTAAATCCGCATTAAACAATGCCACTTAGTGAGATGCTCTGTTTTTCACCATTACAAGTCGGGAACTGCGATATCTAATGTGAAAGCGCATGAAACCGTCGTAATCTTGTAGAAAACATTGTAAAGTAGCGAATAAAACGTTTTCTAACGATAGAAGTGCGAAGGTTAGGTTAGTTTGAGCTAGGTAGCGTCGTGAAACCGCCAAAAACGATGTCATCTAACGAGATAGTGATGTTTTATTGCGAGTACAAAACTGCGATAGGTGAAATATTGGGAAAGCACACAAAATGGCATGAACTAGCCAGATACTGCGTCTTGTGCCGTTACAAGTGCGAAACTGCTTTATTGTGATATTCTCGTTAAAGCGCATGCAAGTATCGTGAAACCTTAAAGAACGATGTCATTTAGCGAGATACAGCGTTCTGTACTGCAATAAGTTGGTGAAAAACTGTGAGGTTATGCAAATATCGTAATTGTGAACGAAACAGTGTAATAGAGCGTTTTTAGATACAAGTGCGAATGTTAGGTTAGGTTAAGATAGGAACCGTCGTAAAACCGCCAAAACAATGTCACTTAGTGAGATGCAGTGTTTCTCACCATTACAAGTCGGGAACTGCGATATCTAATGTGAAAGCGCTTGCAACCGTCGTTAGGTTAGGTTAGGTTAGGTTAGGTAAGGTTAGGTTTGGTTAGGTTAGGTTAGGTTATGTTAGGTTAGATTAGGTTGGGTTGAGTTGGGTTAGGTTAGGTTGGGTTAGGTTAGGTTAGGTTAGGATAGGTTACGTTAGGGTACGTTAGGTTAGGTTACGTTAGGTTAGGTTAGGTTAGGTAAGAATAATTTGGTTAGGTTAGGTAAGGTTAGGTTAGGTTAGGTTAGGTTGGGTTGGGTTTTGTTGGGTTGGGTTGGGTTGGGTTAGGTTGGGTTAGGTTAGGTTAGGTTACGTTAGGTTAGGTTAGGTTATGTTAGGTTAGGTTACGTTAGGTTAGGTTAGGTCAGGTAAGGTTCGGTTACGTTATAGTAGGTTAGGTTAGGTTAGGTTACGTTAGGTTAGGTTAGGTTACGTTAGGTTTGGTTAGGTTAGGTTAGGTTAGCTTAGGTTAGGTTAGGTTGGGTTGGGTTGGGTTAGGTTGGGTTAGGTTAGGTTAGGTTAGGTTGGGTTAGGTTAGTTTAGGTTAGGTTAGGTCAGGTTAGGTTGGGTTGGGTTGGGTTAGGTTAGGTTAGGTTAGATTAGGTAAGGTTAGGTTAGGTTAGGTTAGGTTACGTTAGGTTAAAGTATGAACCATCGTAAAACCGCATTAAACAATGTCACTTAGTGAGATGCAGTGTTTTTCACCTTTACAAGTTGGGAACTGCGATATCTAATGTGAAAGCGCTTGAAACCGTCGTAATGTTGTAGAAAGCAATGTAAAGTAGCGAGTAAAACATTTTCTAACGATAGAAGTGCGAAGGTTATGTTAGGTTGAGTTATGTTAGTTTAAGCTAGGTAGCATCGTGAAACCACCAAAAACGACGTCATCTAACGAGATAGTGTTGTTTTATTGCGAGTACGAAACTGCGATAGGTAAAATGTTGTGAAAGCACACAAAACGGCATGAACAAGCCAAATACTGCGTGTTGTACCGTTACAAGTGCGAAACTGCTATGTTGTGATATTCTCGTAAAGCGCATGCAAGCATCGTGAAACCTTAAAGAACAATGTCATTTAGCGAGATACAGCGTTCTGTACTGCAATAAGTTGGTGAAAAACTGTGAGGTTATGCAAATATCGTAATTGTGAACAAAACAGTGTAATAGAGCGTTTTTAGATACAAGTGCGAATGTTAGGTTAGGTTAAGATATGAACCGTCGTAAAACCACATTAAACAATGTCACTTAGTGAGATGCAGTGTTTTTCACCATTACAAGTCGGGAACTGCGATATCTAATGTGAAAGCGCTTGCAACCGTCGTTAGGTTAGGTTAGGTTAGGTTAGGTTAGGTTAGGTTTGGTTAGGTTAGGTTAGGTTAGGTTAGGTTAGATTAGGTTAGGTTGGGTTGAGTTGGGTTAGGTTAGGTTAGGTTAGGTTAGGTTGGGTTAGGTTAGTTTAGGTTAGGTTAGGTTAGGTTAGGTTCGGTTGGGTTGGGTTAGGTTAGGTTAGGTTAGGTTAGGTTACGTTAGGTTAAGGTATGAACCGTCGTAAAACCGCATTAAACAATGTCACTTAGTGAGATGTAGTGTTTTTCAACATTACAAGTCGGGAACTACGATATCTAATGTGGAAGCGCATTAAACCGTCGTAATCTTGTAGAAAACATTGTAACGTTGCGAGTAAAACGTTTTATAACAATAGAAGTGCGAAGGTTAGGTTAGGTTAGGTTAGTTTAAGCTAGGTAGCGTCGTGAAACTACCAAAAACGACGTCATCTAACGAGATAGTGTTGTTTTATTGCGAGTATTAAACTGCGATAGCTGAAATGTTGTGAAAGCACACAAAACGGCATGAACAAGCCAAATACTGCGTGTTCTAGCGTTACAAGTGCGAAACTGCTATATTGTGATATTCTCGTTAAAGCGCATGCAAGCATCGTGAAACCTTAAAGAACAATGTCATTTAGCGAGATACAGCGTTCTGTACTGTAATAAGTTGGTGAAAAACTGTGAGGTTATGCAAATATCGTAATTGTGAACAAAACAGTGTAATAGAGCGTTTTTAGATACAAGTGCGAATGTTAGGTTAGGTTAAGATATGAACCGTCGTAAAACCACATTAAACAATGTCACTTAGTGAGATGCAGTGTTTTTCACCATTACAAGTCGGGAACTGCGATATCTAATGTGAAAGCGCTTGCAAACGTCGTTAGGTTATATTAGGTTAGGTTAGGTTAGGTTACGTTAGGTTAGGTTAGGTTAGGTTTGGTTAGGTTAGGTTAGGTTAGGGTATGTTAGGTAAGGTTTGGTTAGGTTAGGTTAGGTTAGGTTGGGTTAGGTAAGGTTAGGTTAGGTTAGGTTAGGTTAAGATATGAACCGCGCTAAATCCGCATTAAACAATGTCAATTATGAGATGCTGTGTTTTTCACCATTACAAGTCGGGAACTGCGATATCTAATGTGAAAGCGCAGGAAACCGTCGTAATCTTGTAGAAAACATTGTAAAGTAGCGAATAAAACGTTTTTTAACGATAGAAGTGCGAAGGTTAGGTTAGTTTGAGCTAGGTAGCGTCGTGAAACCACCAAAAACGATGTCATCTAACGAGATAGTGATGTTTTATTGCGAGTACAAAACTGCGATAGGTGAAATATTGGGAAAGCACACAAAATGGCATGAACTAGCCAGATACTGCGTCTTGTGCCGTTACAAGTGCGAAACTGCTTTATTGTGATATTCTCGTTAAAGCGCATGCAAGTATCGTGAAACCTTAAAGAACGACGTCATTTAGCGAGATACAGCGTTCTGTACTGTAATAAGTTGGTGAGAAACTGTGAGGTCAAGCAAATATCGTAATTGTGAACGAAACAGTGTAAAAGAGCGTTTTTAGATACAAGTGCGAATGTTAGGTTAGGTTAAGATATGAACCGTCGTAAAACCGCCTTAAACAATGTCACTTAGTGAGATGCAGTGTTTCTCACCATTACAAGTCGGGAACTGCGATATCTAATGTGAAAGCGCTTGCAACCGTCGTTAGGTTAGGTTAGGTTAGGTTAGGTTTGGTTAGGTTAGGTTAGGTTAGGTTAGATTAGGTTAGGTTAGGTTACATTAGGTTAGGTTGGGTTGAGTTGGGTTAGGTTAGGTTAGGTTAGGTTGGGTTGGGTTAGGTTAGGTTAGGTTTGGTTAGGTTACGTTAGGGTACGTTAGGTTAGGTTACGTTAGGTTAGGTTAGGTTAGGTAAGAATAATTTGGTTAGGTTAGGTAAGGTTAGGTTAGGTTAGGTTAGGTTGGGTTGGGTTTTGTTGGGTTGGGTTGGGTTGGGTTAGGTTGGGTTAGGTTAGGTTAGGTTAGGTTACGTTAGGTTAGGTTAGGTTAGGTTAGGTTACGTTAGGTTATGTTAGGTTAGGTTAGGTTACGTTAGGTTAGGTTAGGTCAGGTAAGGTTAGGTTATGTTAGAATAGGTTAGGTAAGGTTAGGTTACGTTAGGTTAGGTTAGGTTAGGTTTGGTTAGGTTAGGTTAGGTTAGCTTAGGTTAGGTTAGGTTGGGTTGGGTTGGGTTAGGTTGGGTTAGGTTAGGTTAGGTTAGGTTAGGTTGGGTTAGGTTAGTTTAGGTTAGGTTAGGTTAGGTTGGGTTGGGTTGGGTTAGGTTAGGTTAGGTTAGATTAGGTAAGGTTAGGTTAGGTTAGGTTCGGTTAGGTTAGGTTACGTTAGGTTAAAGTATGAACCGTCGTAAAACCGCATTAAACAATGTCACTTAGTGAGATGCAGTGTTTTTCACCTTTACAAGTTGGGAACTGCAATATCTAATGTGAAAGCGCTTGAAACCATCGTAATGTTGTAGAAAGCAATGTAAAGTAGCGAGTAAAACGTTTTCTAACGATAGAAGTGCGAAGGTTATGTTAGGTTGAGTTATGTTAGTTTAAGCTAGGTAGCATCGTGAAACCACCAAAAACGACGTCATCTAACGAGATAGTGTTGTTTTATTGCGAGTACGAAACTGCGATAGGTAAAATGTTGTGAAAGCACACAAAACGGCATGAACAAGCCAAATACTGCGTGTTGTACCGTTACAAGTGCGAAACTGCTATGTTGTGATATTCTCGGTAAAGCGCATGCAAGCATCGTGAAACCTTAAAGAATGATGTCATTTAGCGAGAGACAGCGTTCTGTACTGTAATAAGTTGGTGAAAAACTGTGAGGTCATGCAAATATCGTAACTGTGAACGAAACAGTGTAATAGAGCGTTTTGAGATACAAGCGCGAATGTTAGGTTAGGTTAAGATATGAACCGTCGTGAAAACGCATTAAACAATGTCACTTTGTGAGATGCAGTGTTTTTCACCATTACAAGTCGGGAACTGCGATATCTAATGTGAAAGCGCATGAAACCGTCGTAATGTTGTAGAGAGCATTGTAAAGTAGCGAGTAAAACGTTTTCTAACGATAGAAGTGCGAAGGTTATATTAGGTTGAGGTATGTTAGTTTAAGCTATGTAGCGTCGTGAGACCACCAAAAAGGACGTCATCTAACGAGATAGTGTTGTTTTATTGCATGTACGAAACTGCAATAGGTGAAATGTTGTGAAAGTACACAAAACGGCATGAACAAGCCAGATACTGCGTGTTGTACCGTTACAAGTGCGAAACTGCTATAATGTGTTATTCTCGTTGAAGCGCATGCAAGCACCGTGAAAGCTTAAAGAACGATGTCGTTTAGCGAGATACAGCGTTCTGTACTGCAATAAGTTGGTGAAAAACTGTGAGGTTATGCAAATATCGTAATTGTGAACGAAACAGTGTAATAGTGCGTTTTTCAATACAAGTGCGAAGGTTAGGTTAGGTTAATATATGAACCGTCGTAAAACCGCATTAAACAATGTCACTTAGTGAGATGCAGTGTTTTTCACCATTACAAGACGGGAACTGCGATATCTAATGTGAAAGCGCTTGCAAACGTCGTTAGGATAGGTTAGGTTAGGTTAGGTTAGGTTACGTTAGGTTAGGTTAGGTTAGGTTTGGTTAGGTTAGGTTAGGTTAGGTTATGTTAGGTAAGGTTTGGTTAGGTTAGGTTAGTTTGGGTTAGGTAAGGTTAGGTTAAATAAAGTTAGGTTAGGTTAGGTTAGGTTAAGATATGAACCGCGCTAAAACCGCATTAAACAATGTCACTTCGTGAGATGCTGTGTTTTTCACCATTACAAGTCGGGAACTGCGATATCTAATGTGATAGCGCATGAAACCGTCGTAATCTTGTAGAAAACATTGTAAAGTAGCGAATAAAACGTTTTCTAACGATAGAAGTGCGAAGGTTAGGTTAGTTTGAGCTACTTAGCGTCGTGAAAGCACCAAAAACGATGTCATCTAACGAGATAGTGTTGTTTTATTGCGAGTATGAAACTGCGATAGGTGAAATATTGTGAAAGCACACAAAATGGCATGAACTAGCCAGATACTGCGTCTTGTGCCGTTTCAAGTGCGAAACTGCTTTATTGTGATATTCTCGTTAAAGCGCATGCAAGCATCGTGAAACCTTAAAGAACAATGTCATTTAGCGAGATACAGCGTTCTGTACTGCAATAAGTTGGTGAAAAACTGTGAGGTTACGCAAATATCGTAATTGTGAACAAAACAGTGTAATAGAGCGTTTTTAGATACAAGTGCGAATGTTAGGTTAGGTTAAGATATGAACCGTCGTAAAACCACATTAAACAATGTCACTTAGTGAGATGCAGTGTTTTTCACCATTACAAGTCGGGAACTGGGATATCTTATGTGAAAGCGCTTGCAACCGTCGTTAGGTTAGGTTAGGTTAGGTTAGGTTTGGTTAGGTTAGGTTACGTTAGGTTATGTTAGGTTAGGTTAGGTTACGTTAGGTTAGGTTAGGTCAGGTAAGGTTAGGTTACGTTAGAATAGGTTAGGTTAGGTTAGGTTACGTTAGGTTAGGTTAGATTAGGTTTGGTTAGGTTAGGTTAGGTTAGCTTAGGTAAGGTTAGGTTGGGTGTGGTTGGGTTAGGTTGGGTTAGGTTAGGTTAGGTTAGGTTGGGTTAGGTTAGTTTAGGTTAGGTTAGGTTAGGTTGGGTTGGGTTGGGTTAGGTTAGGTTAGGTTAGATTAGGTAAGGTTAGGTTAGGTTAGGTTAGGTTACGTTAGGTTAAAGTATGAACCGTCGTAAAACCGCATTAAACAATGTCACTTCGTGAGATGCTGTTTTTCACCATTACAAGTCGGGAACTGCGATATCTAATGTGATAGCGCTTGAAACCGTCGTAATGTTGTAGAAAGCAATGTAAAGTAGCGAGTAAAACGTTTTCTAACGATAGAAGTGCGAAGGTTATGTTAGGTTGAGTTATGTTAGTTTAAGCTAGGTAGCATCGTGAAACCACCAAAAACGACGTCATCTAACGAGATAGTGTTGTTTTATTGCGAGTACGAAACTGCGATAGGTAAAATGTTGTGAAAGCACACAAAACGGCATGAACAAGCCAAATACTGCGTGTTGTACCGTTACAAGTGCGAAACTGCTATGTTGTGATATTCTCGGTAAAGCGCATGCAAGCATCGTGAAACCTTAAAGAATGATGTCATTTAGCGAGAGACAGCGTTCTGTACTCTAATAAGTTGGTGAAAAACTGTGAGGTCATGCAAATATCGTAACTGTGAACGAAACAGTGTAATAGAGCGTTTTGAGATACAAGCGCGAATGTTAGGTTAGGTTAAGATATGAACCGTCGTAAAACCGCATTAAACAATGTCACTTTGTGAGATGCAGTGTTTTTCACCATTACAAGTCGGGAACTGCGATATCTAATGTGAAAGCGCTTGCAACCGTCGTTAGGTTAGGTTAGGTTAGGTTAGGTTTGGTTAGGTTAGGTTAGGTTAGGTTAGATTAGGTTAGGTTGGGTTGAGTTGGGTTAGGTTAGGTTAGGTTAGGTTGGGTTAGGTTAGTTTAGGTTAGGTTAGGTTAGGTTAGGTTGGGTTGGGTTGGGTTAGGTTAGGTTAGGCTAGGTTAGATTAGGTTGGGTTGGGTTGAGTTAGGTTAGGTTAGGTTAGGTAAGGTTAGGTTAGGTTAGGTTAGGTTACGTTAGGTTAAGGTATGAACCGTCGTAAAACCGCATTAAACAATGTCACTTAGTGAGATGTAGTGTTTTTCAACATTACAAGTCGGGAACTACGATATCTAATGTGAAAGCGCATGAAACCGTCGTAATCTTGTAGAAAACATTGTAAAGTTGCGAGTAAAACGTTTTCTAACGATAGAAGTGCGAAGGTTAGGTTAGGTTAGGTTAGTTTAAGCTAGGTAGCGTCGTGAAACTACCAAAAACGACGTCATCTAACGAGATAGTGTTGTTTTATTGCGAGTAATAAACTGCGATAGGTGAAATGTTGTGAAAGCACACAAAACGGCATGAACAAGCCAAATACTGCGTGTTCTACCGTTACAAGTGCGAAACTGCTATATTGTGATATTCTCGCTAAAGCGCATGCAAGCATCGTGAAACCTTAAAGAACAATGTCATTTAGCGAGGTACAGCGTTCTGTACTGCATTAAGTTGGATAAAAACTGTGAGGTTATGCAAATATCGTAATTGTGAGCAAAACAGTGTAATAGAGCGTTTTTAGATACAAGTGCGAATGTTAGGTTAGGTTAAGATATGAACCGTCGTAAAACCACATTAAACAATGTCACTTATTGAGATGCAGTGTTTTTCACCATTACAAGTCGGGAACTGCGATATCTAATGTGAAAGCGCTTGCAAACGTCGTTAGGTTATGTTATGTTAGGTTAGGTTAGGTTAGGTTAGGTTAGGTTTGGTTTGGTTAGGTTAGGTTAGGTTAGGGTATGTTAGGTAAGGTTTGTTTAGGTTAGGTTAGTTTAGGTTGGGTTAGGTAAGGTTAGGTTAGGTTAGGTTAGGTTAAGATATGAACCGCGCTAAATCCGCATTAAACAATGTCACTTAGTGAGATGCTGTGTTTTTCACCATTACAAGTCGGGAACTGCGATATCTAATGTGAAAGCGCATGAAACCGTCGTAATCTTGTAGAAAACATTGTAAAGTAGCAAATAAAACGTTTTCTAACGATAGGAGTGCGAAGGTTAGGTTAGTTTGAGCTAGGTAGCGTCGTGAAACCACCAAAAACGATGTCATCTAACGAGATAGTGATGTTTTATTGCGAGTACGAAACTGCGATAGGTGAAATATTGGGAAAGCACACAAAATGGCATGAACTAGCCAGATACTGCGTCTTGTGCCGTTACAAGTGCGAAACTGCTTTATTGTGATATTCTCGTTAAAGCGCATGCAAGTATCGTGAAACCTTAAAGAACGATGTCATTTAGCGAGATACAGCGTTCTGTACTGTAATAAGTTGGTAAGAAACTGTGAGGTCAAGCACATATCGTAATTGTGAACGAAACAGTGTAATTGAGCGTATTTATATACAAGTGCGAATGTTAAGTTAGGTTGAGATATCAACCGTCGTAAAACCGCATTAAACAATGTCACTTAGTGAGATGTAGTGTTTTTCAACATTACAAGTCGGGAACTGCAATATCTAATGTGAAAGCGCATGAAACCGTCGTAATCTTGTAGAAAACATTGTAAAGTAGCAAATAAAACGTTTTCTAACGATAGGAGTGCGAAGGTTAGGTTAGTTTGAGCTAGGTAGCGTCGTGAAACCACCAAAAAGGACGTCATCTAACGAGATAGTGTTGTTTTATTGCATGTACGAAACTGCATTAGGTGAAATGTTGTGAAAGTACACAAAACGGCTTGAACAAGCCAGATACTGCGTGTTGTAACGTTACAAGTGCGAAACTGCTATAATGTGATATTCTCGTTAAAGCGCATGCAAGCATCGTGAAAGCTTAAAGAACGATGTCATTTAGCGAGATACAGCGTTCTGTACTGCAATAAGTTGGTGAAAAACTGTGAGGTTATGCAAATATCGTAATTGTGAACGAAACAGTGTAATAGAGCGTTTTTAGATACAAGTGCGAATGTTAGGTTAGGTTAAGATATGAACCGTCGTAAAACCGCCTTAAACAATGTCACTTAGTGAGATGCAGTGTTTCTCACCATTACAAGTCGGGAACTGCGATATCTAATGTGAAAGCGCTTGCAACCGTCGTTAGGTTAGGTTAGGTTAGGTTAGGTTAGGTTTGGTTAGGTTAGGTTAGGTTAGGTTAGATTAGGTTAGGTTAGGTTAGGTTAGATTAGGTTAGGTTGGGTTGAGTTGGGTTAGGTTAGGTTAGGTTAGGTTGGGTTAGGTTAGGTTAGGTTAGGTTAGGTTACGTTAGGGTACGTTAGGTTAGGTTACGTTAGGTTAGGTTAGGTTAGGTAAGAATAATTTGGTTAGGTTAGGTAAGGTTAGGTTAGGTTAGGTTAGGTTAGGTTGGGTTGGGTTTTGTTGGGTTGGGTTGGGTTGGGTTAGGTTGGGTTAGGTTAGGTTAGGTTACGTTAGGTTAGGTTAGGTTAGGTTAGGTTACGTTAGGTTATGTTAGGTTAGGTTAGGTTACGTTAGGTTAGGTTAGGTCAGGTAAGGTTAGGTTATGTTAGAATAGGTTAGGTAAGGTTAGGTTACGTTAGGTTAGGTTAGGTTAGGTTTGGTTAGGTTAGGTTAGGTTAGCTTAGCTTAGGTTAGGTTAGGTTGGGTTGGGTTGGGTTAGGTTGGGTTAGGTTAGGTTAGGTTAGGTTAGGTTGGGTTAGGTTAGTTTAGGTTAGGTTAGGTTAGGTTAGGTTGGGTTGGGTTGGGTTAGGTTAGGTTAGGTTAGATTAGGTAAGGTTAGGTTAGGTTAGGTTCGGTTAGGTTAGGTTACGTTAGGTTAAAGTATGAACCGTCGTAAAACCGCATTAAACAATGTCACTTAGTGAGATGCAGTGTTTTTCACCTTTACAAGTTGGGAACTGCAATATCTAATGTGAAAGCGCTTGAAACCATCGTAATGTTGTAGAAAGCAATGTAAAGTAGCGAGTAAAACGTTTTCTAACGATAGAAGTGCGAAGGTTATGTTAGGTTGAGTTATGTTAGTTTAAGCTAGGTAGCATCGTGAAACCACCAAAAACGACGTCATCTAACGAGATAGTGTTGTTTTATTGCGAGTACGAAACTGCGATAGGTAAAATGTTGTGAAAGCACACAAAACGGCATGAACAAGCCAAATACTGCGTGTTGTACCGTTACAAGTGCGAAACTGCTATGTTGTGATATTCTCGGTAAAGCGCATGCAAGCATCGTGAAACCTTAAAGAATGATGTCATTTAGCGAGAGACAGCGTTCTGTACTGTAATAAGTTGGTGAAAAACTGTGAGGTCATGCAAATATCGTAACTGTGAACGAAACAGTGTAATAGAGCGTTTTGAGATACAAGCGCGAATGTTAGGTTAGGTTAAGATATGAACCGTCGTGAAAACGCATTAAACATTGTCACTTTGTGAGATGCAGTGTTTTTCACCATTACAAGTCGGGAACTGCGATATCTAATGTGAAAGCGCATGAAACCGTCGTAATGTTGTAGAGAGCATTGTAAAGTAGCGAGTAAAACGTTTTCTAACGATAGAAGTGCGAAGGTTATATTAGGTTGAGGTATGTTAGTTTAAGCTATGTAGCGTCGTGAGACCACCAAAAAGGACGTCATCTAACGAGATAGTGTTGTTTTATTGCATGTACGAAACTGCAATGGGTGAAATGTTGTGAAAGTACACAAAACGGCATGAACAAGCCAGATACTGCGTGTTGTACCGTTACAAGTGCGAAACTGCTATAATGTGATATTCTCGTTGAAGCGCATGCAAGCATCGTGAAAGCTTAAAGAACGATGTCGTTTAGCGAGATACAGCGTTCTGTGCTGCAATAAGTTGGTGAAAAACTGTGAGGTTATGCAAATATCGTAATTGTGAACGAAACAGTGTAATAGTGCGTTTTTCAATACAAGTGGGAAGGTTAGGTTAGGTTAATATATGAACCGTCGTAAAACCGCATTAAACAATGTCACTTAGTGAGATGCAGTGTTTTTCACCATTACAAGACGGGAACTGCGATATCTAATGTGAAAGCGCTTGCAAACGTCGTTAGGATAGGTTAGGTTAGGTTAGGTTAGGTTACGTTAGGTTAGGTTAGGTTAGGTTTGGTTAGGTTAGGTTAGGTTAGGTTATGTTAGGTAAGGTTTGGTTAGGTTAGGTTAGTTTGGGTTAGGTAAGGTTAGGTTAAATAAAGTTAGGTTAGGTTAGGTTAGGTTAAGATATGAACCGCGCTAAAACCGCATTAAACAATGTCACTTCGTGAGATGCTGTGTTTTTCACCATTACAAGTCGGGAACTGCGATATCTAATGTGATAGCGCATGAAACCGTCGTAATCTTGTAGAAAACATTGTAAAGTAGCGAATAAAACGTTTTCTAACGATAGAAGTGCGAAGGTTAGGTTAGTTTGAGCTACTTAGCGTCGTGAAAGCACCAAAAACGATGTCATCTAACGAGATAGTGTTGTTTTATTGCGAGTATGAAACTGCGATAGGTGAAATATTGTGAAAGCACACAAAATGGCATGAACTAGCCAGATACTGCGTCTTGTGCCGTTTCAAGTGCGAAACTGCTTTATTGTGATATTCTCGTTAAAGCGCATGCAAGCATCGTGAAACCTTAAAGAACAATGTCATTTAGCGAGATACAGCGTTCTGTACTGCAATAAGTTGGTGAAAAACTGTGAGGTTACGCAAATATCGTAATTGTGAACAAAACAGTGTAATAGAGCGTTTTTAGATACAAGTGCGAATGTTAGGTTAGGTTAAGATATGAACCGTCGTAAAACCACATTAAACAATGTCACTTAGTGAGATGCAGTGTTTTTCACCATTACAAGTCGGGAACTGGGATATCTAATGTGAAAGCGCTTGCAACCGTCGTTAGGTTAGGTTAGGTTAGGTTAGGTTTGGTTAGGTTAGGTTACGTTAGGTTATGTTAGGTTAGGTTAGGTTACGTTAGGTTAGGTTAGGTCAGGTAAGGTTAGGTTACGTTAGAATAGGTTAGGTTAGGTTAGGTTACGTTAGGTTAGGTTAGGTTAGGTTTGGTTAGGTTAGGTTAGGTTAGCTTAGGTAAGGTTAGGTTGGGTGTGGTTGGGTTAGGTTGGGTTAGGTTAGGTTAGGTTAGGTTGGGTTAGGTTAGTTTAGGTTAGGTTAGGTTAGGTTGGGTTGGGTTGGGTTAGGTTAGGTTAGGTTAGATTAGGTAAGGTTAGGTTAGGTTAGGTTAGGTTAGGTTAGGTTACGTTAGGTTAAAGTATGAACCGTCGTAAAACCGCATTAAACAATGTCACTTAGTGAGATGCAGTGTTTTTCACCTTTACAAGTTGGTAACTGCAATATCTAATGTGAAAGCGCTTGAAACCGTCGTAATGTTGTAGAAAGCAATGTAAAGTAGCGAGTAAAACGTTTTCTAACGATAGAAGTGCGAAGGTTATGTTAGGTTGAGTTATGTTAGTTTAAGCTAGGTAGCATCGTGAAACCACCAAAAACGACGTCATCTAACGAGATAGTGTTGTTTTATTGCGAGTACGAAACTGCGATAGGTAAAATGTTGTGAAAGCACACAAAACGGCATGAACAAGCCAAATACTCCGTGTTGTACCGTTAAAAGTGCGAAACTGCTATGTTGTGATATTCTCGGTAAAGCGCATGCAAGCATCGTGAAACCTTAAAGAATGATGTCATTTAGCGAGAGACAGCGTTCTGTACTGTAATAAGTTGGTGAAAAACTGTGAGGTCATGCAAATATCGTAACTGTGAACGAAACAGTGTAATAGAGCGTTTTGAGATACAAGCGCGAATGTTAGGTTAGGTTAAGATATGAACCGTCGTAAAACCGCATTAAACAATGTCACTTTGTGAGATGCAGTGTTTTTCACCATTACAAGTCGGGAACTGCGATATCTAATGTGAAAGCGCTTGCAACCGTCGTTAGGTTAGGTTAGGTTAGGTTAGGTTTGGTTAGGTTAGGTTAGGTTAGGTTAGATTAGGTTAGGTTGGGTTGAGTTGGGTTAGGTTAGGTTAGGTTAGGTTAGGTTGGGTTAGGTTAGTTTAGGTTAGGTTAGGTTAGGTTAGGTTAGGTTGGGTTGGGTTGGGTTAGGTTAGGTTAGGCTAGGTTAGATTAGGTTGGGTTGGGTTGAGTTAGGTTAGGTTAGGTTAGGTAAGGTTAGGTTAGGTTAGGTTAGGTTACGTTAGGTTAAGGTATGAACCGTCGTAAAACCGCATTAAACAATGTCACTTAGTGAGATGTAGTGTTTTTCAACATTACAAGTCGGGAACTACGATATCTAATGTGAAAGCGCATGAAACCGTCGTAATCTTGTAGAAAACATTGTAAAGTTGCGAGTAAAACGTTTTCTAACGATAGAAGTGCGAAGGTTAGGTTAGGTTAGGTTAGTTTAAGCTAGGTAGCGTCGTGAAACTACCAAAAACGACGTCATCTAACGAGATAGTGTTGTTTTATTGCGAGTAATAAACTGCGATAGGTGAAATGTTGTGAAAGCACACAAAACGGCATGAACAAGCCAAATACTGCGTGTTCTACCGTTACAAGTGCGAAACTGCTATATTGTGATATTCTCGCTAAAGCGCATGCAAGCATCGTGAAACCTTAAAGAACAATGTCATTTAGCGAGGTACAGCGTTCTGTACTGCATTAAGTTGGATAAAAACTGTGAGGTTATGCAAATATCGTAATTGTGAGCAAAACAGTGTAATAGAGCGTTTTTAGATACAAGTGCGAATGTTAGGTTAGGTTAAGATATGAACCGTCGTAAAACCACATTAAACAATGTCACTTATTGAGATGCAGTGTTTTTCACCATTACAAGTCGGGAACTGCGATATCTAATGTGAAAGCGCTTGCAAACGTCGTTAGGTTATGTTATGTTAGGTTAGGTTAGGTTAGGTTAGGTTAGGTTAGGTTTGGTTTGGTTAGGTTAGGTTAGGTTAGGGTATGTTAGGTAAGGTTTGTTTAGGTTAGGTTAGTTTAGGTTGGGTTAGGTAAGGTTAGGTTAGGTTAGGTTAGGTTAAGATATGAACCGCGCTAAATCCGCATTAAACAATGTCACTTAGTGAGATGCTGTGTTTTTCACCATTACAAGTCGGGAACTGCGATATCTAATGTGAAAGCGCATGAAACCGTCGTAATCTTGTAGAAAACATTGTAAAGTAGCAAATAAAACGTTTTCTAACGATAGGAGTGCGAAGGTTAGGTTAGTTTGAGCTAGGTAGCGTCGTGAAACCACCAAAAACGATGTCATCTAACGAGATAGTGATGTTTTATTGCGAGTACAAAACTGCGATAGGTGAAATATTGGGAAAGCACACAAAATGGCATGAACTAGCCAGATACTGCGTCTTGTGCCGTTACAAGTGCGAAACTGCTTTATTGTGATATTCTCGTTAAAGCGCATGCAAGCATCGTGAAACCTTAAAGAACAATGTCATTTAGCGAGATACAGCGTTCTGTACTGCAATAAGTTGGTGAAAAACTGTGAGGTTACGCAAA
Organism: Rhipicephalus microplus; assembly: GCF_043290135.1. Taxonomy (NCBI): domain Eukaryota; kingdom Metazoa; phylum Arthropoda; class Arachnida; order Ixodida; family Ixodidae; genus Rhipicephalus; species Rhipicephalus microplus. The sequence goes on from NW_027464899.1 coordinate 133,969, forward strand.
TATCGTAATTGTGAACAAAACAGTGTAATAGAGCGTTTTTAGATACAAGTGCGAATGTTAGGTTAGGTTAAGATATGAACCGTCGTAAAACCACATTAAACAATGTCACTTAGTGAGATGCAGTGTTTTTCACCATTACAAGTCGGGAACTGGGATATCTAATGTGAAAGCGCTTGCAACCGTCGTTAGGTTAGGTTAGGTTAGGTTAGTTTTGGTTAGGTTAGGTTACGTTAGGTTATGTTAGGTTAGGTTAGGTTACGTTAGGTTAGGTTAGGTCAGGTAAGGTTAGGTTACGTTAGAATAGGTTAGGTTAGGTTAGGTTACGTTAGGTTAGGTTAGGTTAGGTTTGGTTAGGTTAGGTTAGGTTAGCTTAGGTAAGGTTAGGTTGGGTGTGGTTGGGTTAGGTTGGGTTAGGTTAGGTTAGGTTAGGTTGGGTTAGGTTAGTTTAGGTTAGGTTAGGTTAGGTTGGGTTGGGTTGGGTTAGGTTAGGTTAGGTTAGATTAGGTAAGGTTAGGTTAGGTTAGGTTAGGTTAGGTTACGTTAGGTTAAAGTATGAACCGTCGTAAAACCGCATTAAACAATGTCACTTAGTGAGATGCAGTGTTTTTCACCTTTACAAGTTGGTAACTGCAATATCTAATGTGAAAGCGCTTGAAACCGTCGTAATGTTGTAGAAAGCAATGTAAAGTAGCGAGTAAAACGTTTTCTAACGATAGAAGTGCGAAGGTTATGTTAGGTTGAGTTATGTTAGTTTAAGCTAGGTAGCATCGTGAAACCACCAAAAACGACGTCATCTAACGAGATAGTGTTGTTTTATTGCGAGTACGAAACTGCGATAGGTAAAATGTTGTGAAAGCACACAAAACGGCATGAACAAGCCAAATACTCCGTGTTGTACCGTTAAAAGTGCGAAACTGCTATGTTGTGATATTCTCGGTAAAGCGCATGCAAGCATCGTGAAACCTTGAAGAATGATGTCATTTAGCGAGAGACAGCGTTCTGTACTGTAATAAGTTGGTGAAAAACTGTGAGGTCATGCAAATATCGTAACTGTGAACGAAACAGTGTAATAGAGCGTTTTGAGATACAAGCGCGAATGTTAGGTTAGGTTAAGATATGAACCGTCGTAAAACCGCATTAAACAATGTCACTTTGTGAGATGCAGTGTTTTTCACCATTACAAGTCGGGAACTGCGATATCTAATGTGAAAGCGCTTGCAACCGTCGTTAGGTTAGGTTAGGTTAGGTTAGGTTTGGTTAGGTTAGGTTAGGTTAGATTAGGTTAGGTTGGGTTGAGTTGGGTTAGGTTAGGTTAGGTTAGGTTAGGTTGGGTTAGGTTAGTTTAGGTTAGGTTAGGTTAGGTTAGGTTGGGTTGGGTTGGGTTAGGTTAGGTTAGGCTAGGTTAGATTAGGTTGGGTTGGGTTGAGTTAGGTTAGGTTAGGTTAGGTAAGGTTAGGTTAGGTTAGGTTAGGTTACGTTAGGTTAAGGTATGAACCGTCGTAAAACCGCATTAAACAATGTCACTTAGTGAGATGTAGTGTTTTTCAACATTACAAGTCGGGAACTACGATATCTAATGTGAAAGCGCATGAAACCGTCGTAATCTTGTAGAAAACATTGTAAAGTTGCGAGTAAAACGTTTTCTAACGATAGAAGTGCGAAGGTTAGGTTAGGTTAGGTTAGTTTAAGCTAGGTAGCGTCGTGAAACTACCAAAAACGACGTCATCTAACGAGATAGTGTTGTTTTATTGCGAGTAATAAACTGCGATAGGTGAAATGTTGTGAAAGCACACAAAACGGCATGAACAAGCCAAATACTGCGTGTTCTACCGTTACAAGTGCGAAACTGCTATATTGTGATATTCTCGCTAAAGCGCATGCAAGCATCGTGAAACCTTAAAGAACATTGTCATTTAGCGAGGTACAGCGTTCTGTACTGCATTAAGTTGGATAAAAACTGTGAGGTTATGCAAATATCGTAATTGTGAGCAAAACAGTGTAATAGAGCGTTTTTAGATACAAGTGCGAATGTTAGGTTAGGTTAAGATATGAACCGTCGTAAAACCACATTAAACAATGTCACTTATTGAGATGCAGTGTTTTTCACCATTACAAGTCGGGAACTGCGATATCTAATGTGAAAGCGCTTGCAAACGTCGTTAGGTTATGTTATGTTAGGTTAGGTTAGGTTAGGTTAGGTTAGGTTTGGTTTGGTTAGGTTAGGTTAGGTTAGGGTATGTTAGGTAAGGTTTGTTTAGGTTAGGTTAGTTTAGGTTGGGTTAGGTAAGGTTAGGTTAGGTTAGGTTAGGTTAAGATATGAACCGCGCTAAATCCGCATTAAACAATGTCACTTAGTGAGATGCTGTGTTTTTCACCATTACAAGTCGGGAACTGCGATATCTAATGTGAAAGCGCATGAAACCGTCGTAATCTTGTAGAAAACATTGTAAAGTAGCAAATAAAACGTTTTCTAACGATAGGAGTGCGAAGGTTAGGTTAGTTTGAGCTAGGTAGCGTCGTGAAACCACCAAAAACGATGTCATCTAACGAGATAGTGATGTTTTATTGCGAGTACAAAACTGCGATAGGTGAAATGTTGTGAAAGTACACAAAACGGCTGGAACAAGCCAGATACTGCGTGTTGTACCGTTACAAGTGCGAAACTGCTATAATGTGATATTCTCGTTAAAGCGCATGCAAGTATCGTGAAACCTTAAAGAACGATGTCATTTAGCGAGATACAGCGTTCTGTACTGTAATAAGTTGGTAAGAAACTGTGAGGTCAAGCACATATCGTAATTGTGAACGAAACAGTGTAATTGAGCGTATTTATATACAAGTGCGAATGTTAAGTTAGGTTGAGATATCAACCGTCGTAAAACCCCATTAAACAATGTCACTTAGTGAGATGTAGTGTTTTTCAACATTACAAGTCGGGAACTACGATATCTAATGTGAAAGCGCATGAAACCGTCGTAATTTTGTAGAAAAAATTGTAAAGTTGCGAGTAAAACGTTTTCTAACGATAGAAGTGCGAAGGTTAGCTTGAGTTATGTTTGTTTAGGCTATGTAGCGTCGTGAGACCACCAAAAAGGACGTCATCTAACGAGATAGTGTTGTTTTATTGCATGTACGAAACTGCAATAGGTGAAATGTTGTGAAAGTACACAAAACGGCTTGAACAAGCCAGATACTGCGTGTTGTAACGTTACAAGTGCGAAACTGCTATAATGTGATATTCTCGTTAAAGCGCATGCAAGCATCGTGAAAGCTTAAAGAACGATGTCATTTAGCGAGATACAGCGTTCTGTACTGCAATAAGTTGGTGAAAAACTGTGAGGTTATGCAAATATCGTAATTGTGAACGAAACAGTGTAATAGAGCGTTTTTAGATACAAGTGCGAATGTTAGGTTAGGTTAAGATATGAACCGTCGTAAAACCGCCTTAAACAATGTCACTTAGTGAGATGCAGTGTTTCTCACCATTACAAGTCGGGAACTGCGATATCTAATGTGAAAGCGCTTGCAACCG
>NW_027464900.1:7500-20000 GCF_043290135.1 Rhipicephalus microplus
ACGTTCCCTTGTGCGCCGAAGGCTCTCTTGATATGTGATCCGACCCTCAGACAGACGAAGCCAAGGGAAGACCCAAGGCCGCAATGTGCGTTCAAAGAATCAGTGCTCAGTGTGTCCTGCAATTCACACCAAGTCTCGCAGCTGGCTGCGTTCTTCATCGACCCGAGAACCGAGTGATCCACCGCTTAGAGTCGTGAAAAAGTGTTTGTTCAATTCCGTACAGTCAAAACCAAACGTTTCTGGCACTCGGCCAAACAGTGGCCAAGAAGGGCGCTTTTCAGCGCACGCTTGGACTCCAAAACTCTGCCGCGCCTTTTTCGGCTGCCGCAAATCGAGCAAACGGTGTGTTTCGGACGGCGTTTCGCTTTCGCTACTTGCGAGTGCTTTCGTGGTCCACCCCTCTATAAATACTCGGGAGGCGTCGAAGCCGGTTCTCCAAGCCGGACCCGTAGGTATCGTTGTGTGCTCGCTCTCATTGGCCCGCCTAACCAGAAAATGCCTGCGGTACACCCATTTGGATAAGAGTGCACGCAGATGCGGGCCTCGACGGCTACACATTTCCTCGGGCGGCCGCCTCCCGGCCTCCGTGGAGCGCGGGATGCACGGTCCCATCGACAAGCCTCTCCCGTTTTTACCGTGGCGTCGCGGTTCACCACGGCAGGCGGGTCGGTCTCCTCCGCATAAAAAGGGGGACCCCCGCTTTTTGTTCCACGAAATCGCACAAGCTTTTTTCGCATCCACGGTTTGCCACCGCACACCAAAATGCCGATCCGGCTGCCTACTTTAGCCAACAGGTGGAGCCAGGCGCGCCGTACTTGCGCGGCACTTCCCACGTCCACCGAAGTCGGTGCCAAGGACCACTTTCGGCGCCGGAGCCGCGTACGAGCCTACTCGAGGCGGAAGAACGAAGCCAGCAAGGGCCTGGCCGCAAGTGCGTTCAATTGTCGGGACGTCCAAGTCCCTCGTTCTTCCGTGCTTCCTCTTTCGGCAAGTCGTTGCGGCACCTTCCCAAAGCGCGCAGACCCGCTAATCGCGACGAGCGCGACGTGGCCGTGCCGCCTTTCCCTCGGCAGCAAGCAAAACGCCTGGCAACGTCGACGCTCCCCTAACCGCGATCTCGCACCGTGTTTCGTGTGGCGAATTCAAAAGCCGGCCGGCGCTGCTGCAACCATTACGGTCGGTACGCATACGCCGCGGAGGGCGGGACGGTCATCGGAGCGTGCGGTTCCTCCATCGAGTACTGCGCACCTCGGCCGTCGCATCGCCGTGCCATGACCGGCCGCGCGTCAACGCGAACCGGTGCCAGCGAGATCCCTCGCCTGCAAGAACCGACCGGCAGCCTCCGTCACCCGAGGACGCGGAGGCGCTTGCCGCGGACGGCGGGACGGTATGCACTGGTGCACAGCGGACCCGCCACATCGCCAGTTCCTTGACCGACCGCCGACGCTTGTGCCGTTCCTCTCGTACTTGGCAGTCGCCGCGCGATTGTCGGGTCTCGTTCTTGCACGCTCGAACGGTCGGGAGGGCACTCGGCTGGCGTTTCGGGAACGCGCAGCCTCGCCTTCTACCGACGTAACCACGACTCGCCGTTCGCGCTCCGCCGCTCCTGTTTACAGTACTAGGCGGTCCCGCAGCGGTCGGGTCGCGCATTTCGAGCGCTTCGAGCCACGGTGCTGTGGCGGGTCGAAAGCCGACCTATGAGTGCGTTGCGCCGTTTGTACCCGCGTCCGCCACCTGGCCGACCGTCCAAGGTCGCGGTGTTGGCGTCCGCTGGGCGCAACAATTTGTCACGGGGTGCCGCTCCACATTCAGGCAGCCCCGTGGGGAAAAGCCGACCCCGCGTCCAAACGGGGTCAGCGGCAGAAAGTGTCGGGCGCAGACGCAGCTGAGGCGCTCACCCTTCACAATCCGTTAATGATCCTTCCGCAGGTTCACCTACAGAAACCTTGTTACGACTTTTACTTCCTCTAAATGATCAAGTTTGGTCATCTTTCCAACAGACCGGCGCAACCGAAAGGCCGCGCCGGACATCGGTCCGAAGACCTCACTAAATCATTCAATCGGTAGTAGCGACGGGCGGTGTGTACAAAGGGCAGGGACGTAATCAACGCGAGCTTATGACTCGCGCTTACTGGGAATTCCTCGTTCAAGGGGAACAATTGCAAGCCCCTATCCCAATCACGAAAGAAGTTCCACGGGTTACCCAGTCTTTTCAGACAGGGATAAAGACACGCTGCTTCCTTCAGTGTAGCGCGCGTGCGGCCCCGGACATCTAAGGGCATCACAGACCTGTTATTGCTCTGTTTCGTGCGGCTAGGAGCCGCTTGTCCCTCTAAGAAGGTTGTAAGGTGCTGGGAACCCCGCACCTATTTAATAGGCTAGAGTCTCGTTCGTTATCGGAATTAACCAGACAAATCGCTCCACCAACTAAGAACGGCCATGCACCACCATCCACCGAATCAAGAAAGAGCTCTCAATCTGTCAATCCTCCCAGTGTCCGGGCCGGGTAAGTTTTCCCGTGTTGAGTCAAATTAAGCCGCAGGCTCCACTCCTGGTGGTGCCCTTCCGTCAATTCCTTTAAGTTTCAGCTTTGCAACCATACTTCCCCCGGAACCCAAATACTTTGGTTTCCCGGAAGCTGCCCGCCGAGTCATTTGAGTAACTCAGGCGGATCGCTGGTTGGCATCGTTTATGGTCAGAACTAGGGCGGTATCTGATCGCCTTCGAACCTCTGACTTTCGTTCTTGATCAATGAAAACATTCTTGGCAAATGCTTTCGCAGTAGTTCGTCTTGCGACGGTCCAAGAATTTCACCTCTAGCGCCGCAATACGAATGCCCCCGTCCGTCCCTCTTAATCATTACCTCGTATTCCAAAAACCAACAGAACAGAAACGAGGTCTTGTTCTATTATTCCATGCAAGTTTATTCAGGCGACTCGCCTGCGTTGAGCACTCTAATTTTTTCAAAGTAAAAGCACCGGCCATCTCGAGGCACACAATGAAGTGCACCAAGAAAGAACCGGCATGATGTTCAGTCCGAGCCGTCGCATCGGGTAGATGCACTACTCGTCTGGAACTGAGATCCAACTACGAGCTTTTTAACCGCAGCAGCTTTAGTATACGCTATTGGAGCTGGAATTACCGCGGCTGCTGGCACCAGACTTGCCCTCCAATTGATCCTCGTTAAAGGATTTAGAGTGTACTCATTTCAATTACGGGGCCTCAAAAGAGTCCCGTATTGTTATTTTTCGTCACTACCTCCCCGTGCCGGGAGTGGGTAATTTGCGCGCCTGCTGCCTTCCTTGGATGTGGTAGCCGTTTCTCAGGCTCCCTCTCCGGAATCGAACCCTGATTCTCCGTTACCCGTAACAACCATGGTAAGCAAGTAACCTACCATCGAAAGTTGATAAGGCAGACACTTGAAAGAAACGTCGCCGGCTCGTGGCCATGCGATCAGCACAAAGTTATCCAGAGTCACCACACAATACGGGCCGAAACCCGATCGATCTTGGTCTAATAAAAGCACCCGTTACCCAAAGGGCTCCAGGCTCACTGCATGTATTAGCTCTAGAATTGCCACAGTTATCCAAGTAGGAAGAAACGATCTAAGGAACCATAACTGATTTAATGAGCCATTCGCGGTTTCGCCTTATTTCGGCATGTACTTAGACATGCATGGCTTAATCTTTGAGACAAGCATATGATTACTGGCAGGATCAACCAGGTAATCGTTCGACTGCGCGTCCGTCCTCGCCTTCGGCGGGCCGGACGCAGTCTGTGTGCGGCGGAGGCCACCTTCAGGCGCCCCAACACGCTTATTTTGCACTCCGAGATGACGGCGTTCGAGCTCGCTACGGCACAACCTTCCCGAAAGACGAGTGGGAGCCGTGCGGCAAGAAGCACGTTCATGCTCGCTCTTTTTCGTTGCATCGACTCGGTCGCGCCGTGCGGGTTGCCCAAGCCCGCTGCACTGTCGGTGGACCGGCCGGAACTAGCAACGGAGCCGAGACTGCAAAGCCGCCAGACGACGGGTCACGCCCGCGTCTTCGGCGCTTTCGCATCTGAATCGCCCGAGGACGACACGGAACACACCTCGATATCGTGGTAAAACGGCACCGTCCGACAACCAGCCCCTAACGCATCAAGCGGATGAGGCTGCAGACGACTGCCGTGGATTCCCCTGGAGCAGACCCGAGGACACGCTTGACGAGGCCGAAGCCCGCCGCATATCAGACACCCGGTCGCTTTCGCGTACGCCGCTCACGAGAACCCCCACATAATAGCAGCGATAAGTACCCAGACCTCCTTGGGCACTAATACGAGCGTACTCGAGAAAATTTCACCGCGGGTGTGCCCCGAAACGTGTGGCACGTTGAGCGTGCCACAAGTCTACGTCGCTCTCAAACCCGCCGAGGTCGTAGAATTTGCGACCCTACTCACGAAATTCCCACCGAGGATACGGCCGCAAACGTACCGCACCTTGGGTAGGCCACGAGTTTGTGCAACACTACGCTGACGGCACAGCACCGAGGTCGTGCGCGCACGCACGGGAAAATTCCGCCGCGGTTTCTGCCGAAAACGTGAGGCACCACGACTCTCCGCAAGTTCGCGTCGACTGCGAAAGACCGAAGTCGTGAACGACGTGTCCGCTACTCGCCGCCGACACGCTGGACACCAAACGTACAACGACTCGACGGCGTCGTAGAGGCCCACGACGCGGTTTTCCTTAACGACGTCTCGGCGTGGCACCGACAGGTTAGAACGGCCGACCAACGTTCCCTGTCCGCCGTTCGGCTCAGTCGAAGGGCTCGGCGACTTCGGCAACGCTGCGAAGCCGCACGGTGACGCACGCCATGTCCCCATTTTTTTTTTTTCTTTCTGCGTCTGCCGGGGTGCCCCTATAATAGCAGCGATAAGCACCCAGACCGCCGTGGGTCGCTCGCCCCGGCTGACGTGGTTTTTCGTACTCCTGCGGCGGTCGCCGTCAAGCACGTCCAAATACGCTACTTTCGTGGGCGCATTCACGCTCTTTCGCTTCGCCGGAGTGCCAGCACTCACTCTGCCAAAAACGGCGAACATCCGAGCGGCGGTTCCCACTTTTGCGTCGGCGTCGCAAACCCCGCCCCGGCAGACGAGGTTTGCCGTACTCGTGCGACGGTGGCCGGCGGGCACGTCGAAAGACGCCGATATCGTGCGCGAATTGGCGCACCTTGGCTTCACCGGAGTGCCGCCACTGACTCCTCCAAAAACGGCGAAGATCCGAGCGGCGCTTCCCACTTTCGCATCGGCGTCCCGAACTCCGCCCCGGCTGACGCGGTTTACCGTACTCGTGCGACGGTCGCCGGCGAGCACGTGGAAAGACGCCGATATCGTGCCCGAATCGGCTCCGTTCGGCTTCGCCGGAGTGCCAGCACTGGCTCGGCGAAAGACGACGAACATCCGAGCGACGGTTCTCACTATTGCGTACGCGTCGCAAACCCCGCCCCGGCAGACGCACTTTGCCGTACTCGTGCGACGGTCGCCGGCGAGCACGTAGAAAGACGCCGATATCGTGCCGGAATCGGCCCCGTTTGGCTTCGCCGGAGTGCCAGCACTCACTCGGCCACAAACGGCGAACATCCGAGCGGCGGTTCCCACTTAGCCGTCGGCGTCCCGAACTCCGCCCCGGCAGACGCGGTTGCCGAGCTCGTGCGACTAGCGACCGCGAAGCCGTCTCGCGACGCCGCTTTCGTGCGCGGCTCCCACTGCGACCTGGGTCACCCGAGGTCGACGAGCAAAAAAGAATGTCGAAAAATTTTTTTGCGTCTGCCGGGGTGCCCCTATAATAGCAGCGATAAGCACCCAGACCGCCATGGGTCGCTCGCCCCGGCTGACGTGGTTTTTCGTTTTCCTGCGGTGGTCGTCGTCAAGCACGTCCAAACACGCCACTTTCGTGGGCGCATTCGCGCTCTTTCGCTTCGCCGGAGTGCCAGCACTCACTCTGCCAAAAACGGCGAACATCCTAGTGGCGGTTCCCACTTTTGCGTCGGCGTCGCCAACCCCGCCCCGGCATACGCGGTTTGCCGTACTCGTGCGGCGGTGGCCGGCGGGCACGTCGAAAGACACCGATATCGTGCGCGAGTCGATGCTTCTTGGTCTCGCAGGAGGGCCGCCACTCACTCCTGCAAAAACGGCGAAGATCCGAGCGGCGCTTCCCACTTTTTCGTCGGCATCGCAAACCTCGCCCCGGCAGACGCGCTTTGCCGTACTCGTGCGACGGTCGCCGGCGAGCACGTCGAAATACGCCGATATCGTGCCCGAATCGGCCCCGTTTCGCTTCGCCGGAGTGCCAGCACTCACTCGGCCAAAAACGGCGCACATCCGAGCAGCGGTACCCACTTAGCCGTCGGCATCCCGAACTCCGCGCCGGCTGACGCGGTTGCCGAGCTCGTGCGACTAGCGACCGCGAACGCGTCTCGCGACGCCGCTTTCGTGCGCGGCTCCCATTGCGACCTGGGTTACCCGAGCTCGACCAGCAAAAAAGAAGGTCGAAAAAAAATTTTTTTTTTCTGCGTCTGCCGGGGTGCCCCTATAATAGCAGCGATAAGCACCCAGACCGCCGTGGGTCGCTCGCCCCGGCTGACGTGGTTTTTCGTACTCCTGCAGCGGTCGCCGTCAAGCACGTCCAAATACGCCACTTTCGTGGGCGCTTTCGCGCTCTTTCGCGTCGCCGGTGTGCCAGCACTCACTCTGCCAAAAACGGCCAACATCCGAGCGGCGGTTCCCACTTTTGCGTCGGCGTCGTAAACCCCGCCCCGGCAGACGCGGTTTGCCCTACTCGTGCGACGGTCGCCGGCGAGCGCGTCGAAAGACGCCGATATCGTGCGCTAATTGGCGCTCCTTGGCTTCTCCGGAGTGCCGCCACTCACTCCTCCAAAAACGGCGAAGATCCGAGCGGCGTTCTCCACTTTCGCATCGGCGTCCCGAACTCCGCCCGGGCTGACGCGGTTTACCGTACTCGTGCGACGGTCGCCGCCGGGCACGTCGAAAGACGCCGATATCGTGCCGTAATCGGCCCCGTTTGGCTTCGCCCGAGTGCCAGCACTCACTCGGCCAAAAACGGCGAACATCCGAGCAGCGTTTCCCACTTTCGCATCGGCGTCCCGAAGCCCGCCCCGGCAGACGCGGTTTGCCCTACTCGAGCGACGGTCGCCGGCGATCACGTCGAAAGGCGCCGAATTCGTGCACGAATCGATGCTTCTTGGTCTCGCAGGAGGGCCGCCACTCACTCCTGCAAAAACGGCGAAGATCCGAGTTGCGCTTCCCACTTTTTCGTCGGCGTCCCGAACTACGCCCCGGCTGACGCGGTTTACCGTACTCGTGCGACGGTCGCCGGCGGGCACTTCAAAATACGCCGATTTCGTGGGCGCATTCACGCTGTTTCGCTTCCCCGGAGTGCCAACACTCACTCTGCCGAAAGCGGCGATCATCCGAGCGGCGGTTCCCACTTTTGCGTCGGCTTCGCAAACGGCGCCCCGGCAGACGCGCTCGTGCGACGTACTCGTGCGACGGTCGCCGGCGAGCACGTCGAAAGACGCCGATATCGTGCTCGAATCGACCCCGTTTCGCTTCGCCGGAGTGCTGCCAGTCACGGCGCAGAAAACGGCGAACAAGTGTTTTTTTTTTTTTTCCTAGAATTTGTGTTATAGAAGGCACATTTGATATCGGACGATAATTTTCAACTTTATCACGCGCACCGATTTTCGTGTAGAGGTTTGCAAGTTTATGGGAATTTCTCCACTTGGAATAATGCGATTTAGTAGTACTACGAGAACTTCATGGATGTACTCAAGGGTACGGGGCAAGTCAGTTACGTCAACACCTGCAGATTTTTTACACTTCAAACTGAAAATTGTTGGTTGTGAGTCCTCGTGTGATATTAAAGGCCGATTCGCTAACACATAGAACAAAGAAAGAAAGGAAGAAAAAACGCCCGCGCTCGCTCAAGAAACCTGGGTTCGCAACAAGTGGCAACAACAAGCAACCGAGCGAGTGCGCCAAAACCCGTGGCGGCCGAACAAACGCGAAGTCCCAACCGCGTCAGCCGGGGCGGCACGGGACAGGAAAAATCACTTCAGCCGGGGCGGCGGGGCACCGAATAAACCTCGTCACCTCGTCGCAGGATAAAAGAGGAAACAAAAAGTCTAAACAGCGTCTGCTGGAGCGAATGCGTAATAAAACAACAACAACAACAAAAAAAAACACCCGCGCTCAAGAAGTCTGCAATCCTCACAAAAGGCGACTGTGACCGAGCAGCGTCAGCCGGGGCCGTGCGGAAACGGAAAAACCGCGACTACCGGGGCGTCGAGGCACCGAAAAATCCACTTCAGCCGCGGCGAAAAAAAAAAACAAAAAGAAAGACGGAGGGGGGGGGGGGAACCACGTCTGCCGGGGCGAAGGAAAAAAAAAACGCGTCTGCCGGGGCGAGCCCGGGTGCGGCACCACCGGGAAAACTGTGGCAAACAGACATGGCGATCGAGTGAGTGGGCCGCCAGCCAGGCTCAGCCAAAAAGTGCAAAGTCCGAACTGCGTCAGCCGGGGCGGCAAAAACCGCGTCAGCCGGGGCGGCGCAAAAAACCGCGTCTGCCGGGGCGGCACGAAACCGCGTCAGCCGGGGCGGGGCGAAAACTGCGTCAGCCGGGGCGAAAGAAAAAAAAAAAACGCGTCTGCCGGGGCAAGCCCGGGTGCGGCACCACCGGGAAAACTGTGGCAAACAGACATGGCGATCGAGTGAGTGGGCCGCCAGCCAGGCACAGCCGAAAAGTGCAAAGTCCGAACCGTGTCAGCCGGGGCGACGCAAAAACCGCGTCAGCCGGGGCGGCGCGAAAACCGCGTCAGCCGGGGCGGCACGAAACCGCGTCAGCCGGGGCGGCGCGAAAACTGCGTCAGCCGGGGCGGCGCGAAAACCTCGTCAGCCGGGGCGAGCGAAAAGGGGGGGGGGGAACCACGTCTGCCGGGGCGAAAGAAAAAAAAACGCGTCTGCCGGGGCGAGCCCGGGTGCGGCACCACCGGGAAGACTGTGGCAAACAGACATGGCGATCGAGTGAGTGGGCCGCCAGCCAGGCTCAGCCCAAAAAGTGCTAAGTCCGAACTGCGTCAGCCGGGGCGGCGCGAAAACCGCGTCTGCCGGGGCGGCACGAAACCGCGTCAGCCGGGGCGGCGCGAAAACTGCGTCAGCCGGGGCGAGCCCGGGTGCGGCACCACCGGGAAAACTGTGGCAAACAGACATGGCGATCGAGTGAGTGGGCCGCCAGCCAGGCACAGCCGAAAAGTGCTAAGTCCGAACTGCGTCAGCCGGGGCGGCAAAAACCGCGTCAGCCGGGGCGGCGCAAAAAACCGCGTCTGCCGGGGCGGCACGAAACCGCGTCAGCCGGGGCGGCGCGAAAACTGCGTCAGCCGGGGCGAAAGAAAAAAAAACGCGTCTGCCGGGGCGAGCCCGGGTGCGGCACCACCGGGAAAACTGTGGCAAACAGACATGGCGATCGAGTGAGTGGGCCGCCAGCCAGGCACAGCCGAAAAGTGCTAAGTCCGAACTGCGTCTGCCGGGGCGGCACGAAACCGCGTCAGCCGGGGCGGCGCGAAAACCGCGTCTGCCGGGGCGGCACGAAACCGCGTCAGCCGGGGCGGCGCGAAAACTGCGTCAGCCGGGGCGAGCCCGGGTGCGGCACCACCGGGAAAACTGTGGCAAACAGACATGGCGATTGAGTGAGTGGGCCGCCAGCCAGGCACAGCCGAAAAGTGCTAAGTCCGAACTGCGTCTGCCGGGGCGGCACGAAACCGCGTCAGCCGGGGCGGCGCGAAAACCGCGTCTGCCGGGGCGGCACGAAACCGCGTCAGCCGGGGCGGCGCGAAAACTGCGTCAGCCGGGGCGAGCCCGGGTGCGGCACCACCGGGAAAACTGTGGCAAACAGACATGGCGATCGAGTGAGTGGGCCGCCAGCCAGGCACAGCCGAAAAGTGCAAAGTCCGAACCGTGTCAGCCGGGGCGACGCAAAAACCGCGTCAGCCGGGGCGGCGCGAAAACCGCGTCAGCCGGGGCGGCACGAAACCGCGTCAGCCGGGGCGGCGCGAAAACTGCGTCAGCCGGGGCGGCGCGAAAACCTCGTCAGCCGGGGCGAGCGAAAAGGGGGGGGGGGGAACCACGTCTGCCGGGGCGAAAGAAAAAAAAACGCGTCTGCCGGGGCGAGCCCGGGTGCGGCACCACCGGGAAGACTGTGGCAAACAGACATGGCGATCGAGTGAGTGGGCCGCCAGCCAGGCTCAGCCCAAAAAGTGCTAAGTCCGAACTGCGTCAGCCGGGGCGGCGCGAAAACCGCGTCTGCCGGGGCGGCACGAAACCGCGTCAGCCGGGGCGGCGCGAAAACTGCGTCAGCCGGGGCGAGCCCGGGTGCGGCACCACCGGGAAAACTGTGGCAAACAGACATGGCGATCGAGTGAGTGGGCCGCCAGCCAGGCACAGCCGAAAAGTGCTAAGTCCGAACTGCGTCAGCCGGGGCGGCAAAAACCGCGTCAGCCGGGGCGGCGCAAAAAACCGCGTCTGCCGGGGCGGCACGAAACCGCGTCAGCCGGGGCGGCGCGAAAACTGCGTCAGCCGGGGCGAAAGAAAAAAAAAACGCGTCTGCCGGGGCGAGCCCGGGTGCGGCACCACCGGGAAAACTGTGGCAAACAGACATGGCGATCGAGTGAGTGGGCCGCCAGCCAGGCACAGCCGAAAAGTGCTAAGTCCGAACTGCGTCTGCCGGGGCGGCACGAAACCGCGTCAGCCGGGGCGGCGCGAAAACCGCGTCTGCCGGGGCGGCACGAAACCGCGTCAGCCGGGGCGGCGCGAAAACTGCGTCAGCCGGGGCGAGCCCGGGTGCGGCACCACCGGGAAAACTGTGGCAAACAGACATGGCGATTGAGTGAGTGGGCCGCCAGCCAGGCACAGCCGAAAAGTGCTAAGTCCGAACTGCGTCTGCCGGGGCGGCACGAAACCGCGTCAGCCGGGGCGGCGCGAAAACCGCGTCTGCCGGGGCGGCACGAAACCGCGTCAGCCGGGGCGGCGCGAAAACTGCGTCAGCCGGGGCGAGCCCGGGTGCGGCACCACCGGGAAAACTGTGGCAAACAGACATGGCGATCGAGTGAGTGGGCCGCCAGCCAGGCACAGCCGAAAAGTGCAAAGTCCGAACCGTGTCAGCCGGGGCGACGCAAAAACCGCGTCAGCCGGGGCGGCGCGAAAACCGCGTCAGCCGGGGCGGCACGAAACCGCGTCAGCCGGGGCGGCGCGAAAACTGCGTCAGCCGGGGCGGCGCGAAAACCTCGTCAGCCGGGGCGAGCGAAAAGGGGGGGGGGGGAACCACGTCTGCCGGGGCGAAAGAAAAAAAAACGCGTCTGCCGGGGCGAGCCCGGGTGCGGCACCACCGGGAAGACTGTGGCAAACAGACATGGCGATCGAGTGAGTGGGCCGCCAGCCAGGCTCAGCCCAAAAAGTGCTAAGTCCGAACTGCGTCAGCCGGGGCGGCGCGAAAACCGCGTCTGCCGGGGCGGCACGAAACCGCGTCAGCCGGGGCGGCGCGAAAACTGCGTCAGCCGGGGCGAGCCCGGGTGCGGCACCACCGGGAAAACTGTGGCAAACAGACATGGCGATCGAGTGAGTGGGCCGCCAGCCAGGCACAGCCGAAAAGTGCTAAGTCCGAACTGCGTCAGCCGGGGCGGCAAAAACCGCGTCAGCCGGGGCGGCGCAAAAAACCGCGTCTGCCGGGGCGGCACGAAACCGCGTCAGCCGGGGCGGCGCGAAAACTGCGTCAGCCGGGGCGAAAGAAAAAAAAAACGCGTCTGCCGGGGCGAGCCCGGGTGCGGCACCACCGGGAAAACTGTGGCAAACAGACATGGCGATCGAGTGAGTGGGCCGCCAGCCAGGCACAGCCGAAAAGTGCTAAGTCCGAACTGCGTCTGCCGGGGCGGCACGAAACCGCGTCAGCCGGGGCGGCGCGAAAACCGCGTCTGCCGGGGCGGCACGAAACCGCGTCAGCCGGGGCGGCGCGAAAACTGCGTCAGCCGGGGCGAGCCCGGGTGCGGCACCACCGGGAAAACTGTGGCAAACAGACATGGCGATTGAGTGAGTGGGCCGCCAGCCAGGCACAGCCGAAAAGTGCTAAGTCCGAACTGCGTCTGCCGGGGCGGCACGAAACCGCGTCAGCCGGGGCGGCGCGAAAACCGCGTCTGCCGGGGCGGCACGAAACCGCGTCAGCCGGGGCGGCGCGAAAACTGCGTCAGCCGGGGCGAGCCCGGGTGCGGCACCACCGGGAAAACTGTGGCAAACAGACATGGCGATCGAGTGAGTGGGCCGCCAGCCAGGCACAGCCGAAAAGTGCTAAGTCCGAACTGCGTCAGCCGGGGCGGCAAAAACCGCGTCAGCCGGGGCGGCGCAAAAACCGCGTCTGCCGGGGCGAAATCAAAAAAAAAAAACAAAGAAAAAAGCC
>NW_027464900.1:27500-40000 GCF_043290135.1 Rhipicephalus microplus
GGGCTCTGGCACGACGGTCGCCACCGTCTCGCCCTTGAGTGGCCGCTGTTGGCGCTCGCTGTGAGGTGTTCAGCGTGCTGTCCGTGTTGCCGACGCGGTCAAAACGAGTCGACGGCTCACGTTCCCTTGTGCGCCGAAGGCTCTCTTGATATGTGATCCGACCCTCAGACAGACGAAGCCAAGGGAAGACCCAAGGCCGCAATGTGCGTTCAAAGAATCAGTGCTCAGTGTGTCCTGCAATTCACACCAAGTCTCGCAGCTGGCTGCGTTCTTCATCGACCCGAGAACCGAGTGATCCACCGCTTAGAGTCGTGAAAAAGTGTTTGTTCAATTCCGTACAGTCAAAACCAAACGTTTCTGGCACTCGGCCAAACAGTGGCCAAGAAGGGCGCTTTTCAGCGCACGCTTGGACTCCAAAACTCTGCCGCGCCTTTTTCGGCTGCCGCAAATCGAGCAAACGGTGTGTTTCGGACGGCGTTTCGCTTTCGCTACTTGCGAGTGCTTTCGTGGTCCACCCCTCTATAAATACTCGGGAGGCGTCGAAGCCGGTTCTCCAAGCCGGACCCGTAGGTATCGTTGTGTGCTCGCTCTCATTGGCCCGCCTAACCAGAAAATGCCTGCGGTACACCCATTTGGATAAGAGTGCACGCAGATGCGGGCCTCGACGGCTACACATTTCCTCGGGCGGCCGCCTCCCGGCCTCCGTGGAGCGCGGGATGCACGGTCCCATCGACAAGCCTCTCCCGTTTTTACCGTGGCGTCGCGGTTCACCACGGCAGGCGGGTCGGTCTCCTCCGCATAAAAAGGGGGACCCCCGCTTTTTGTTCCACGAAATCGCACAAGCTTTTTTCGCATCCACGGTTTGCCACCGCACACCAAAATGCCGATCCGGCTGCCTACTTTAGCCAACAGGTGGAGCCAGGCGCGCCGTACTTGCGCGGCACTTCCCACGTCCACCGAAGTCGGTGCCAAGGACCACTTTCGGCGCCGGAGCCGCGTACGAGCCTACTCGAGGCGGAAGAACGAAGCCAGCAAGGGCCTGGCCGCAAGTGCGTTCAATTGTCGGGACGTCCAAGTCCCTCGTTCTTCCGTGCTTCCTCTTTCGGCAAGTCGTTGCGGCACCTTCCCAAAGCGCGCAGACCCGCTAATCGCGACGAGCGCGACGTGGCCGTGCCGCCTTTCCCTCGGCAGCAAGCAAAACGCCTGGCAACGTCGACGCTCCCCTAACCGCGATCTCGCACCGTGTTTCGTGTGGCGAATTCAAAAGCCGGCCGGCGCTGCTGCAACCATTACGGTCGGTACGCATACGCCGCGGAGGGCGGGACGGTCATCGGAGCGTGCGGTTCCTCCATCGAGTACTGCGCACCTCGGCCGTCGCATCGCCGTGCCATGACCGGCCGCGCGTCAACGCGAACCGGTGCCAGCGAGATCCCTCGCCTGCAAGAACCGACCGGCAGCCTCCGTCACCCGAGGACGCGGAGGCGCTTGCCGCGGACGGCGGGACGGTATGCACTGGTGCACAGCGGACCCGTCACATCGCCAGTTCCTTGACCGACCGCCGACGCTTGTGCCGTTCCTCTCGTACTTGGCAGTCGCCGCGCGATTGTCGGGTCTCGTTCTTGCACGCTCGAACGGTCGGGAGGGCACTCGGCTGGCGTTTCGGGAACGCGCAGCCTCGCCTTCTACCGACGTAACCACGACTCGCCGTTCGCGCTCCGCCGCTCCTGTTTACAGTACTAGGCGGTCCCGCAGCGGTCGGGTCGCGCATTTCGAGCGCTTCGAGCCACGGTGCTGTGGCGGGTCGAAAGCCGACCTATGAGTGCGTTGCGCCGTTTGTACCCGCGTCCGCCACCTGGCCGACCGTCCAAGGTCGCGGTGTTGGCGTCCGCTGGGCGCAACAATTTGTCACGGGGTGCCGCTCCACATTCAGGCAGCCCCGTGGGGAAAAGCCGACCCCGCGTCCAAACGGGGTCAGCGGCAGAAAGTGTCGGGCGCAGACGCAGCTGAGGCGCTCACCCTTCACAATCCGTTAATGATCCTTCCGCAGGTTCACCTACGGAAACCTTGTTACGACTTTTACTTCCTCTAAATGATCAAGTTTGGTCATCTTTCCAACAGACCGGCGCAACCGAAAGGCCGCGCCGGACATCGGTCCGAAGACCTCACTAAATCATTCAATCGGTAGTAGCGACGGGCGGTGTGTACAAAGGGCAGGGACGTAATCAACGCGAGCTTATGACTCGCGCTTACTGGGAATTCCTCGTTCAAGGGGAACAATTGCAAGCCCCTATCCCAATCACGAAAGAAGTTCCACGGGTTACCCAGTCTTTTCAGACAGGGATAAAGACACGCTGCTTCCTTCAGTGTAGCGCGCGTGCGGCCCCGGACATCTAAGGGCATCACAGACCTGTTATTGCTCTGTTTCGTGCGGCTAGGAGCCGCTTGTCCCTCTAAGAAGGTTGTAAGGTGCTGGGAACCCCGCACCTATTTAATAGGCTAGAGTCTCGTTCGTTATCGGAATTAACCAGACAAATCGCTCCACCAACTAAGAACGGCCATGCACCACCATCCACCGAATCAAGAAAGAGCTCTCAATCTGTCAATCCTCCCAGTGTCCGGGCCGGGTAAGTTTTCCCGTGTTGAGTCAAATTAAGCCGCAGGCTCCACTCCTGGTGGTGCCCTTCCGTCAATTCCTTTAAGTTTCAGCTTTGCAACCATACTTCCCCCGGAACCCAAATACTTTGGTTTCCCGGAAGCTGCCCGCCGAGTCATTTGAGTAACTCAGGCGGATCGCTGGTTGGCATCGTTTATGGTCAGAACTAGGGCGGTATCTGATCGCCTTCGAACCTCTGACTTTCGTTCTTGATCAATGAAAACATTCTTGGCAAATGCTTTCGCAGTAGTTCGTCTTGCGACGGTCCAAGAATTTCACCTCTAGCGCCGCAATACGAATGCCCCCGTCCGTCCCTCTTAATCATTACCTCGTATTCCAAAAACCAACAGAACAGAAACGAGGTCTTGTTCTATTATTCCATGCAAGTTTATTCAGGCGACTCGCCTGCGTTGAGCACTCTAATTTTTTCAAAGTAAAAGCACCGGCCATCTCGAGGCACACAATGAAGTGCACCAAGAAAGAACCGGCATGATGTTCAGTCCGAGCCGTCGCATCGGGTAGATGCACTACTCGTCTGGAACTGAGATCCAACTACGAGCTTTTTAACCGCAGCAGCTTTAGTATACGCTATTGGAGCTGGAATTACCGCGGCTGCTGGCACCAGACTTGCCCTCCAATTGATCCTCGTTAAAGGATTTAGAGTGTACTCATTTCAATTACGGGGCCTCAAAAGAGTCCCGTATTGTTATTTTTCGTCACTACCTCCCCGTGCCGGGAGTGGGTAATTTGCGCGCCTGCTGCCTTCCTTGGATGTGGTAGCCGTTTCTCAGGCTCCCTCTCCGGAATCGAACCCTGATTCTCCGTTACCCGTAACAACCATGGTAAGCAAGTAACCTACCATCGAAAGTTGATAAGGCAGACACTTGAAAGAAACGTCGCCGGCTCGTGGCCATGCGATCAGCACAAAGTTATCCAGAGTCACCACACAATACGGGCCGAAACCCGATCGATCTTGGTCTAATAAAAGCACCCGTTACCCAAAGGGCTCCAGGCTCACTGCATGTATTAGCTCTAGAATTGCCACAGTTATCCAAGTAGGAAGAAACGATCTAAGGAACCATAACTGATTTAATGAGCCATTCGCGGTTTCGCCTTATTTCGGCATGTACTTAGACATGCATGGCTTAATCTTTGAGACAAGCATATGATTACTGGCAGGATCAACCAGGTAATCGTTCGACTGCGCGTCCGTCCTCGCCTTCGGCGGGCCGGACGCAGTCTGTGTGCGGCGGAGGCCACCTTCAGGCGCCCCAACACGCTTATTTTGCACTCCGAGATGACGGCGTTCGAGCTCGCTACGGCACAACCTTCCCGAAAGACGAGTGGGAGCCGTGCGGCAAGAAGCACGTTCATGCTCGCTCTTTTTCGTTGCATCGACTCGGTCGCGCCGTGCGGGTTGCCCAAGCCCGCTGCACTGTCGGTGGACCGGCCGGAACTAGCAACGGAGCCGAGACTGCAAAGCCGCCAGACGACGGGTCACGCCCGCGTCTTCGGCGCTTTCGCATCTGAATCGCCCGAGGACGACACGGAACACACCTCGATATCGTGGTAAAACGGCACCGTCCGACAACCAGCCCCTAACGCATCAAGCGGATGAGGCTGCAGACGACTGCCGTGGATTCCCCTGGAGCAGACCCGAGGACACGCTTGACGAGGCCGAAGCCCGCCGCATATCAGACACCCGGTCGCTTTCGCGTACGCCGCTCACGAGAACCCCCACATAATAGCAGCGATAAGTACCCAGACCTCCTTGGGCACTAATACGAGCGTACTCGAGAAAATTTCACCGCGGGTGTGCCCCGAAACGTGTGGCACGTTGAGCGTGCCACAAGTCTACGTCGCTCTCAAACCCGCCGAGGTCGTAGAATTTGCGACCCTACTCACGAAATTCCCACCGAGGATACGGCCGCAAACGTACCGCACCTTGGGTAGGCCACGAGTTTGTGCAACACTACGCTGACGGCACAGCACCGAGGTCGTGCGCGCACGCACGGGAAAATTCCGCCGCGGTTTCTGCCGAAAACGTGAGGCACCACGACTCTCCGCAAGTTCGCGTCGACTGCGAAAGACCGAAGTCGTGAACGACGTGTCCGCTACTCGCCGCCGACACGCTGGACACCAAACGTACAACGACTCGACGGCGTCGTAGAGGCCCACGACGCGGTTTTCCTTAACGACGTCTCGGCGTGGCACCGACAGGTTAGAACGGCCGACCAACGTTCCCTGTCCGCCGTTCGGCTCAGTCGAAGGGCTCGGCGACTTCGGCAACGCTGCGAAGCCGCACGGTGACGCACGCCATGTCCCCATTTTTTTTTTTTCTTTCTGCGTCTGCCGGGGTGCCCCTATAATAGCAGCGATAAGCACCCAGACCGCCGTGGGTCGCTCGCCCCGGCTGACGTGGTTTTTCGTACTCCTGCGGCGGTCGCCGTCAAGCACGTCCAAATACGCTACTTTCGTGGGCGCATTCACGCTCTTTCGCTTCGCCGGAGTGCCAGCACTCACTCTGCCAAAAACGGCGAACATCCGAGCGGCGGTTCCCACTTTTGCGTCGGCGTCGCAAACCCCGCCCCGGCAGACGAGGTTTGCCGTACTCGTGCGACGGTGGCCGGCGGGCACGTCGAAAGACGCCGATATCGTGCGCGAATTGGCGCACCTTGGCTTCACCGGAGTGCCGCCACTGACTCCTCCAAAAACGGCGAAGATCCGAGCGGCGCTTCCCACTTTCGCATCGGCGTCCCGAACTCCGCCCCGGCTGACGCGGTTTACCGTACTCGTGCGACGGTCGCCGGCGAGCACGTGGAAAGACGCCGATATCGTGCCCGAATCGGCTCCGTTCGGCTTCGCCGGAGTGCCAGCACTGGCTCGGCGAAAGACGACGAACATCCGAGCGACGGTTCTCACTATTGCGTACGCGTCGCAAACCCCGCCCCGGCAGACGCACTTTGCCGTACTCGTGCGACGGTCGCCGGCGAGCACGTAGAAAGACGCCGATATCGTGCCGGAATCGGCCCCGTTTGGCTTCGCCGGAGTGCCAGCACTCACTCGGCCACAAACGGCGAACATCCGAGCGGCGGTTCCCACTTAGCCGTCGGCGTCCCGAACTCCGCCCCGGCAGACGCGGTTGCCGAGCTCGTGCGACTAGCGACCGCGAAGCCGTCTCGCGACGCCGCTTTCGTGCGCGGCTCCCACTGCGACCTGGGTCACCCGAGGTCGACGAGCAAAAAAGAATGTCGAAAAAAAATTTTTTTTTTTTTTTGCGTCTGCCGGGGTGCCCCTATAATAGCAGCGATAAGCACCCAGACCGCCATGGGTCGCTCGCCCCGGCTGACGTGGTTTTTCGTTTTCCTGCGGTGGTCGTCGTCAAGCACGTCCAAACACGCCACTTTCGTGGGCGCATTCGCGCTCTTTCGCTTCGCCGGAGTGCCAGCACTCACTCTGCCAAAAACGGCGAACATCCTAGTGGCGGTTCCCACTTTTGCGTCGGCGTCGCCAACCCCGCCCCGGCATACGCGGTTTGCCGTACTCGTGCGGCGGTGGCCGGCGGGCACGTCGAAAGACACCGATATCGTGCGCGAGTCGATGCTTCTTGGTCTCGCAGGAGGGCCGCCACTCACTCCTGCAAAAACGGCGAAGATCCGAGCGGCGCTTCCCACTTTTTCGTCGGCATCGCAAACCTCGCCCCGGCAGACGCGCTTTGCCGTACTCGTGCGACGGTCGCCGGCGAGCACGTCGAAATACGCCGATATCGTGCCCGAATCGGCCCCGTTTCGCTTCGCCGGAGTGCCAGCACTCACTCGGCCAAAAACGGCGAACATCCGAGCAGCGGTACCCACTTAGCCGTCGGCATCCCGAACTCCGCGCCGGCTGACGCGGTTGCCGAGCTCGTGCGACTAGCGACCGCGAACGCGTCTCGCGACGCCGCTTTCGTGCGCGGCTCCCATTGCGACCTGGGTTACCCGAGCTCGACCAGCAAAAAAGAAGGTCGAAAAAAAATTTTTTTTTTCTGCGTCTGCCGGGGTGCCCCTATAATAGCAGCGATAAGCACCCAGACCGCCGTGGGTCGCTCGCCCCGGCTGACGTGGTTTTTCGTACTCCTGCAGCGGTCGCCGTCAAGCACGTCCAAATACGCCACTTTCGTGGGCGCTTTCGCGCTCTTTCGCGTCGCCGGTGTGCCAGCACTCACTCTGCCAAAAACGGCCAACATCCGAGCGGCGGTTCCCACTTTTGCGTCGGCGTCGTAAACCCCGCCCCGGCAGACGCGGTTTGCCCTACTCGTGCGACGGTCGCCGGCGAGCGCGTCGAAAGACGCCGATATCGTGCGCTAATTGGCGCTCCTTGGCTTCTCCGGAGTGCCGCCACTCACTCCTCCAAAAACGGCGAAGATCCGAGCGGCGTTCTCCACTTTCGCATCGGCGTCCCGAACTCCGCCCGGGCTGACGCGGTTTACCGTACTCGTGCGACGGTCGCCGCCGGGCACGTCGAAAGACGCCGATATCGTGCCGTAATCGGCCCCGTTTGGCTTCGCCCGAGTGCCAGCACTCACTCGGCCAAAAACGGCGAACATCCGAGCAGCGTTTCCCACTTTCGCATCGGCGTCCCGAAGCCCGCCCCGGCAGACGCGGTTTGCCCTACTCGAGCGACGGTCGCCGGCGATCACGTCGAAAGGCGCCGAATTCGTGCACGAATCGATGCTTCTTGGTCTCGCAGGAGGGCCGCCACTCACTCCTGCAAAAACGGCGAAGATCCGAGTTGCGCTTCCCACTTTTTCGTCGGCGTCCCGAACTACGCCCCGGCTGACGCGGTTTACCGTACTCGTGCGACGGTCGCCGGCGGGCACTTCAAAATACGCCGATTTCGTGGGCGCATTCACGCTGTTTCGCTTCCCCGGAGTGCCAACACTCACTCTGCCGAAAGCGGCGATCATCCGAGCGGCGGTTCCCACTTTTGCGTCGGCTTCGCAAACGGCGCCCCGGCAGACGCGCTCGTGCGACGTACTCGTGCGACGGTCGCCGGCGAGCACGTCGAAAGACGCCGATATCGTGCTCGAATCGACCCCGTTTCGCTTCGCCGGAGTGCTGCCAGTCACGGCGCAGAAAACGGCGAACAAGTGTTTTTTTTTTTTTTTCCTAGAATTTGTGTTATAGAAGGCACATTTGATATCGGACGATAATTTTCAACTTTATCACGCGCACCGATTTTCGTGTAGAGGTTTGCAAGTTTATGGGAATTTCTCCACTTGGAATAATGCGATTTAGTAGTACTACGAGAACTTCATGGATGTACTCAAGGGTACGGGGCAAGTCAGTTACGTCAACACCTGCAGATTTTTTACACTTCAAACTGAAAATTGTTGGTTGTGAGTCCTCGTGTGATATTAAAGGCCGATTCGCTAACACATAGAACAAAGAAAGAAAGGAAGAAAAAACGCCCGCGCTCGCTCAAGAAACCTGGGTTCGCAACAAGTGGCAACAACAAGCAACCGAGCGAGTGCGCCAAAACCCGTGGCGGCCGAACAAACGCGAAGTCCCAACCGCGTCAGCCGGGGCGGCACGGGACAGGAAAAATCACTTCAGCCGGGGCGGCGGGGCACCGAATAAACCTCGTCACCTCGTCGCAGGATAAAAGAGGAAACAAAAAGTCTAAACAGCGTCTGCTGGAGCGAATGCGTAATAAAACAACAACAACAACAAAAAAAAACACCCGCGCTCAAGAAGTCTGCAATCCTCACAAAAGGCGACTGTGACCGAGCAGCGTCAGCCGGGGCCGTGCGGAAACGGAAAAACCGCGACTACCGGGGCGTCGAGGCACCGAAAAATCCACTTCAGCCGCGGCGAAAAAAAAAAACAAAAAGAAAGACGGAGGGGGGGGGGGAACCACGTCTGCCGGGGCGAAGGAAAAAAAAAAACGCGTCTGCCGGGGCGAGCCCGGGTGCGGCACCACCGGGAAAACTGTGGCAAACAGACATGGCGATCGAGTGAGTGGGCCGCCAGCCAGGCTCAGCCAAAAAGTGCAAAGTCCGAACTGCGTCAGCCGGGGCGGCAAAAACCGCGTCAGCCGGGGCGGCGCAAAAAACCGCGTCTGCCGGGGCGGCACGAAACCGCGTCAGCCGGGGCGGGGCGAAAACTGCGTCTGCCGGGGCGAAAGAAAAAAAAAAACGCGTCTGCCGGGGCAAGCCCGGG
Organism: Rhipicephalus microplus; assembly: GCF_043290135.1. Lineage (NCBI taxonomy): Eukaryota > Metazoa > Arthropoda > Arachnida > Ixodida > Ixodidae > Rhipicephalus > Rhipicephalus microplus. The sequence continues at coordinate 36,354 of NW_027464900.1, forward strand.
TGCGGCACCACCGGGAAAACTGTGGCAAACAGACATGGCGATCGAGTGAGTGGGCCGCCAGCCAGGCACAGCCGAAAAGTGCAAAGTCCGAACCGTGTCAGCCGGGGCGACGCAAAAACCGCGTCAGCCGGGGCGGCGCGAAAACCGCGTCAGCCGGGGCGGCACGAAACCGCGTCAGCCGGGGCGGCGCGAAAACTGCGTCAGCCGGGGCGGCGCGAAAACCTCGTCAGCCGGGGCGAGCGAAAAGGGGGGGGGGGGAACCACGTCTGCCGGGGCGAAAGAAAAAAAAACGCGTCTGCCGGGGCGAGCCCGGGTGCGGCACCACCGGGAAGACTGTGGCAAACAGACATGGCGATCGAGTGAGTGGGCCGCCAGCCAGGCTCAGCCCAAAAAGTGCTAAGTCCGAACTGCGTCAGCCGGGGCGGCGCGAAAACCGCGTCTGCCGGGGCGGCACGAAACCGCGTCAGCCGGGGCGGCGCGAAAACTGCGTCAGCCGGGGCGAGCCCGGGTGCGGCACCACCGGGAAAACTGTGGCAAACAGACATGGCGATCGAGTGAGTGGGCCGCCAGCCAGGCACAGCCGAAAAGTGCTAAGTCCGAACTGCGTCAGCCGGGGCGGCAAAAACCGCGTCAGCCGGGGCGGCGCAAAAAACCGCGTCTGCCGGGGCGGCACGAAACCGCGTCAGCCGGGGCGGCGCGAAAACTGCGTCAGCCGGGGCGAAAGAAAAAAAAAACGCGTCTGCCGGGGCGAGCCCGGGTGCGGCACCACCGGGAAAACTGTGGCAAACAGACATGGCGATCGAGTGAGTGGGCCGCCAGCCAGGCACAGCCGAAAAGTGCTAAGTCCGAACTGCGTCTGCCGGGGCGGCACGAAACCGCGTCAGCCGGGGCGGCGCGAAAACCGCGTCTGCCGGGGCGGCACGAAACCGCGTCAGCCGGGGCGGCGCGAAAACTGCGTCAGCCGGGGCGAGCCCGGGTGCGGCACCACCGGGAAAACTGTGGCAAACAGACATGGCGATTGAGTGAGTGGGCCGCCAGCCAGGCACAGCCGAAAAGTGCTAAGTCCGAACTGCGTCTGCCGGGGCGGCACGAAACCGCGTCAGCCGGGGCGGCGCGAAAACCGCGTCTGCCGGGGCGGCACGAAACCGCGTCAGCCGGGGCGGCGCGAAAACTGCGTCAGCCGGGGCGAGCCCGGGTGCGGCACCACCGGGAAAACTGTGGCAAACAGACATGGCGATCGAGTGAGTGGGCCGCCAGCCAGGCACAGCCGAAAAGTGCAAAGTCCGAACCGTGTCAGCCGGGGCGACGCAAAAACCGCGTCAGCCGGGGCGGCGCGAAAACCGCGTCAGCCGGGGCGGCACGAAACCGCGTCAGCCGGGGCGGCGCGAAAACTGCGTCAGCCGGGGCGGCGCGAAAACCTCGTCAGCCGGGGCGAGCGAAAAGGGGGGGGGGAACCACGTCTGCCGGGGCGAAAGAAAAAAAAACGCGTCTGCCGGGGCGAGCCCGGGTGCGGCACCACCGGGAAGACTGTGGCAAACAGACATGGCGATCGAGTGAGTGGGCCGCCAGCCAGGCTCAGCCCAAAAAGTGCCAAGTCCGAACTGCGTCAGCCGGGGCGGCGCGAAAACCGCGTCTGCCGGGGCGGCACGAAACCGCGTCAGCCGGGGCGGCGCGAAAACTGCGTCAGCCGGGGCGAGCCCGGGTGCGGCACCACCGGGAAAACTGTGGCAAACAGACATGGCGATCGAGTGAGTGGGCCGCCAGCCAGGCACAGCCGAAAAGTGCTAAGTCCGAACTGCGTCAGCCGGGGCGGCAAAAACCGCGTCAGCCGGGGCGGCGCAAAAAACCGCGTCTGCCGGGGCGGCACGAAACCGCGTCAGCCGGGGCGGCGCGAAAACTGCGTCAGCCGGGGCGAAAGAAAAAAAAAAACGCGTCTGCCGGGGCGAGCCCGGGTGCGGCACCACCGGGAAAACTGTGGCAAACAGACATGGCGATCGAGTGAGTGGGCCGCCAGCCAGGCACAGCCGAAAAGTGCTAAGTCCGAACTGCGTCTGCCGGGGCGGCACGAAACCGCGTCAGCCGGGGCGGCGCGAAAACCGCGTCTGCCGGGGCGGCACGAAACCGCGTCAGCCGGGGCGGCGCGAAAACTGCGTCAGCCGGGGCGAGCCCGGGTGCGGCACCACCGGGAAAACTGTGGCAAACAGACATGGCGATTGAGTGAGTGGGCCGCCAGCCAGGCACAGCCGAAAAGTGCTAAGTCCGAACTGCGTCTGCCGGGGCGGCACGAAACCGCGTCAGCCGGGGCGGCGCGAAAACCGCGTCTGCCGGGGCGGCACGAAACCGCGTCAGCCGGGGCGGCGCGAAAACCGCGTCTGCCGGGGCGGCACGAAACCGCGTCAGCCGGGGCGGCGCGAAAACTGCGTCAGCCGGGGCGAGCCCGGGTGCGGCACCACCGGGAAGACTGTGGCAAACAGACATGGCGATCGAGTGAGTGGGCCGCCAGCCAGGCTCAGCCCAAAAAGTGCTAAGTCCGAACTGCGTCAGCCGGGGCGGCGCGAAAACCGCGTCTGCCGGGGCGGCACGAAACCGCGTCAGCCGGGGCGGCGCGAAAACTGCGTCAGCCGGGGCGAGCCCGGGTGCGGCACCACCGGGAAAACTGTGGCAAACAGACATGGCGATCGAGTGAGTGGGCCGCCAGCCAGGCACAGCCGAAAAGTGCTAAGTCCGAACTGCGTCAGCCGGGGCGGCAAAAACCGCGTCAGCCGGGGCGGCGCAAAAAACCGCGTCTGCCGGGGCGGCACGAAACCGCGTCAGCCGGGGCGGCGCGAAAACTGCGTCAGCCGGGGCGAAAGAAAAAAAAAAACGCGTCTGCCGGGGCGAGCCCGGGTGCGGCACCACCGGGAAAACTGTGGCAAACAGACATGGCGATCGAGTGAGTGGGCCGCCAGCCAGGCACAGCCGAAAAGTGCTAAGTCCGAACTGCGTCTGCCGGGGCGGCACGAAACCGCGTCAGCCGGGGCGGCGCGAAAACCGCGTCTGCCGGGGCGGCACGAAACCGCGTCAGCCGGGGCGGCGCGAAAACTGCGTCAGCCGGGGCGAGCCCGGGTGCGGCACCACCGGGAAAACTGTGGCAAACAGACATGGCGATTGAGTGAGTGGGCCGCCAGCCAGGCACAGCCGAAAAGTGCTAAGTCCGAACTGCGTCTGCCGGGGCGGCACGAAACCGCGTCAGCCGGGGCGGCGCGAAACCGCGTCTGCCGGGGTGGCACGAAACCGCGTCAGCCGGGGCGGCGCGAAAACTGCGTCAGCCGGGGCGAGCCCGGGTGCGGCACCACCGGGAAAACTGTGGCAAACAGACATGGCGATCGAGTGAGTGGGCCGCCAGCCAGGCACAGCCGAAAAGTGCTAAGTCCGAACTGCGTCAGCCGGGGCGGCAAAAACCGCGTCAGCCGGGGCGGCGCAAAAACCGCGTCTGCCGGGGCGAAATCAAAAAAAAAACAAAGAAAAAAGCCCGCGCTTAATCAAAAGAAAACAAAGAAAAAAGCTTGCGCTTAATCAAAAGAAAACAAACAAAAAAAGTTCGCGCTTAAGCCTGGCGGTGGAACCACCGGGGCAAACAGACCTGGCGATCGAGTGAGTGGGCCGCC
>NW_027464900.1:47500-60000 GCF_043290135.1 Rhipicephalus microplus
CCTGGCGAGAGGCATCGTCTCGTGTAGCGTCGCCCCCGCCCCAACTGGAGTGGCCCAGTTTTTTGAACGGGACGGGAACTGCGAAGCACTTAGACCGACGGCGGACTACGACGAGAACGCCTTAAGCTTCGCCAACGTTTCGCCAACTCGTGCGGGAGACTTTTTCCGCTTCGCGGCAAGTCGTCGCGCCGTGCTCTCCGCATCAACCGCGTACGCAGCGAACCGCAAACGTCGGGCGCAGCCTCCTCACCTCCCTGCGCTTTGCGCGCGAACGTTCCCTGTTCGCGCGGCAAAGCCTGGAGGAGGCACGGCCCCGCAGCGTGTTCGAGCGCCCGGTCTACGGGACACCCTGCTTACTTCGAGGGCAACAAGCGCAACGCAAGGCTGCGATCTCGCGCACTTTGCGCACGGCTGGAGAAGCTTTGCTGGCCGGCTTTCGCTCCTCGTGTTTACCGTGCGTTAAAGTTGCGCGTCCGTGGCTCTCGCAGCTCTTGCGCGCCCGGTCGCAGAGAGGAGTACGCAACCTCGACCGCACTTTCCCTGCAGGCTTCCTTCCGACTCGAAGTCCTGCGGCGGTCTCAACGAGGTGCCACATCCTCAATGCAGTCGGTCGCCCCCGTTTCGGTTGGGCTCTGGCACGACGGTCGCCACCGTCTCGCCCTTGAGTGGCCGCTGTTGGCGCTCGCTGTGAGGTGTTCAGCGTGCTGTCCGTGTTGCCGACGCGGTCAAAACGAGTCGACGGCTCACGTTCCCTTGTGCGCCGAAGGCTCTCTTGATATGTGATCCGACCCTCAGACAGACGAAGCCAAGGGAAGACCCAAGGCCGCAATGTGCGTTCAAAGAATCAGTGCTCAGTGTGTCCTGCAATTCACACCAAGTCTCGCAGCTGGCTGCGTTCTTCATCGACCCGAGAACCGAGTGATCCACCGCTTAGAGTCGTGAAAAAGTGTTTGTTCAATTCCGTACAGTCAAAACCAAACGTTTCTGGCACTCGGCCAAACAGTGGCCAAGAAGGGCGCTTTTCAGCGCACGCTTGGACTCCAAAACTCTGCCGCGCCTTTTTCGGCTGCCGCAAATCGAGCAAACGGTGTGTTTCGGACGGCGTTTCGCTTTCGCTACTTGCGAGTGCTTTCGTGGTCCACCCCTCTATAAATACTCGGGAGGCGTCGAAGCCGGTTCTCCAAGCCGGACCCGTAGGTATCGTTGTGTGCTCGCTCTCATTGGCCCGCCTAACCAGAAAATGCCTGCGGTACACCCATTTGGATAAGAGTGCACGCAGATGCGGGCCTCGACGGCTACACATTTCCTCGGGCGGCCGCCTCCCGGCCTCCGTGGAGCGCGGGATGCACGGTCCCATCGACAAGCCTCTCCCGTTTTTACCGTGGCGTCGCGGTTCACCACGGCAGGCGGGTCGGTCTCCTCCGCATAAAAAGGGGGACCCCCGCTTTTTGTTCCACGAAATCGCACAAGCTTTTTTCGCATCCACGGTTTGCCACCGCACACCAAAATGCCGATCCGGCTGCCTACTTTAGCCAACAGGTGGAGCCAGGCGCGCCGTACTTGCGCGGCACTTCCCACGTCCACCGAAGTCGGTGCCAAGGACCACTTTCGGCGCCGGAGCCGCGTACGAGCCTACTCGAGGCGGAAGAACGAAGCCAGCAAGGGCCTGGCCGCAAGTGCGTTCAATTGTCGGGACGTCCAAGTCCCTCGTTCTTCCGTGCTTCCTCTTTCGGCAAGTCGTTGCGGCACCTTCCCAAAGCGCGCAGACCCGCTAATCGCGACGAGCGCGACGTGGCCGTGCCGCCTTTCCCTCGGCAGCAAGCAAAACGCCTGGCAACGTCGACGCTCCCCTAACCGCGATCTCGCACCGTGTTTCGTGTGGCGAATTCAAAAGCCGGCCGGCGCTGCTGCAACCATTACGGTCGGTACGCATACGCCGCGGAGGGCGGGACGGTCATCGGAGCGTGCGGTTCCTCCATCGAGTACTGCGCACCTCGGCCGTCGCATCGCCGTGCCATGACCGGCCGCGCGTCAACGCGAACCGGTGCCAGCGAGATCCCTCGCCTGCAAGAACCGACCGGCAGCCTCCGTCACCCGAGGACGCGGAGGCGCTTGCCGCGGACGGCGGGACGGTATGCACTGGTGCACAGCGGACCCGTCACATCGCCAGTTCCTTGACCGACCGCCGACGCTTGTGCCGTTCCTCTCGTACTTGGCAGTCGCCGCGCGATTGTCGGGTCTCGTTCTTGCACGCTCGAACGGTCGGGAGGGCACTCGGCTGGCGTTTCGGGAACGCGCAGCCTCGCCTTCTACCGACGTAACCACGACTCGCCGTTCGCGCTCCGCCGCTCCTGTTTACAGTACTAGGCGGTCCCGCAGCGGTCGGGTCGCGCATTTCGAGCGCTTCGAGCCACGGTGCTGTGGCGGGTCGAAAGCCGACCTATGAGTGCGTTGCGCCGTTTGTACCCGCGTCCGCCACCTGGCCGACCGTCCAAGGTCGCGGTGTTGGCGTCCGCTGGGCGCAACAATTTGTCACGGGGTGCCGCTCCACATTCAGGCAGCCCCGTGGGGAAAAGCCGACCCCGCGTCCAAACGGGGTCAGCGGCAGAAAGTGTCGGGCGCAGACGCAGCTGAGGCGCTCACCCTTCACAATCCGTTAATGATCCTTCCGCAGGTTCACCTACGGAAACCTTGTTACGACTTTTACTTCCTCTAAATGATCAAGTTTGGTCATCTTTCCAACAGACCGGCGCAACCGAAAGGCCGCGCCGGACATCGGTCCGAAGACCTCACTAAATCATTCAATCGGTAGTAGCGACGGGCGGTGTGTACAAAGGGCAGGGACGTAATCAACGCGAGCTTATGACTCGCGCTTACTGGGAATTCCTCGTTCAAGGGGAACAATTGCAAGCCCCTATCCCAATCACGAAAGAAGTTCCACGGGTTACCCAGTCTTTTCAGACAGGGATAAAGACACGCTGCTTCCTTCAGTGTAGCGCGCGTGCGGCCCCGGACATCTAAGGGCATCACAGACCTGTTATTGCTCTGTTTCGTGCGGCTAGGAGCCGCTTGTCCCTCTAAGAAGGTTGTAAGGTGCTGGGAACCCCGCACCTATTTAATAGGCTAGAGTCTCGTTCGTTATCGGAATTAACCAGACAAATCGCTCCACCAACTAAGAACGGCCATGCACCACCATCCACCGAATCAAGAAAGAGCTCTCAATCTGTCAATCCTCCCAGTGTCCGGGCCGGGTAAGTTTTCCCGTGTTGAGTCAAATTAAGCCGCAGGCTCCACTCCTGGTGGTGCCCTTCCGTCAATTCCTTTAAGTTTCAGCTTTGCAACCATACTTCCCCCGGAACCCAAATACTTTGGTTTCCCGGAAGCTGCCCGCCGAGTCATTTGAGTAACTCAGGCGGATCGCTGGTTGGCATCGTTTATGGTCAGAACTAGGGCGGTATCTGATCGCCTTCGAACCTCCGACTTTCGTTCTTGATCAATGAAAACATTCTTGGCAAATGCTTTCGCAGTAGTTCGTCTTGCGACGGTCCAAGAATTTCACCTCTAGCGCCGCAATACGAATGCCCCCGTCCGTCCCTCTTAATCATTACCTCGTATTCCAAAAACCAACAGAACAGAAACGAGGTCTTGTTCTATTAATCCATGCAAGTTTATTCAGGCGACTCGCCTGCGTTGAGCACTCTAATTTTTTCAAAGTAAAAGCACCGGCCATCTCGAGGCACACAATGAAGTGCACCAAGAAAGAACCGGCATGATGTTCAGTCCGAGCCGTCGCATCGGGTAGATGCACTACTCGTCTGGAACTGAGATCCAACTACGAGCTTTTTAACCGCAGCAGCTTTAGTATACGCTATTGGAGCTGGAATTACCGCGGCTGCTGGCACCAGACTTGCCCTCCAATTGATCCTCGTTAAAGGATTTAGAGTGTACTCATTTCAATTACGGGGCCTCAAAAGAGTCCCGTATTGTTATTTTTCGTCACTACCTCCCCGTGCCGGGAGTGGGTAATTTGCGCGCCTGCTGCCTTCCTTGGATGTGGTAGCCGTTTCTCAGGCTCCCTCTCCGGAATCGAACCCTGATTCTCCGTTACCCGTAACAACCATGGTAAGCAAGTAACCTACCATCGAAAGTTGATAAGGCAGACACTTGAAAGAAACGTCGCCGGCTCGTGGCCATGCGATCAGCACAAAGTTATCCAGAGTCACCACACAATACGGGCCGAAACCCGATCGATCTTGGTCTAATAAAAGCACCCGTTACCCAAAGGGCTCCAGGCTCACTGCATGTATTAGCTCTAGAATTGCCACAGTTATCCAAGTAGGAAGAAACGATCTAAGGAACCATAACTGATTTAATGAGCCATTCGCGGTTTCGCCTTATTTCGGCATGTACTTAGACATGCATGGCTTAATCTTTGAGACAAGCATATGATTACTGGCAGGATCAACCAGGTAATCGTTCGACTGCGCGTCCGTCCTCGCCTTCGGCGGGCCGGACGCAGTCTGTGTGCGGCGGAGGCCACCTTCAGGCGCCCCAACACGCTTATTTTGCACTCCGAGATGACGGCGTTCGAGCTCGCTACGGCACAACCTTCCCGAAAGACGAGTGGGAGCCGTGCGGCAAGAAGCACGTTCATGCTCGCTCTTTTTCGTTGCATCGACTCGGTCGCGCCGTGCGGGTTGCCCAAGCCCGCTGCACTGTCGGTGGACCGGCCGGAACTAGCAACGGAGCCGAGACTGCAAAGCCGCCAGACGACGGGTCACGCCCGCGTCTTCGGCGCTTTCGCATCTGAATCGCCCGAGGACGACACGGAACACACCTCGATATCGTGGTAAAACGGCACCGTCCGACAACCAGCCCCTAACGCATCAAGCGGATGAGGCTGCAGACGACTGCCGTGGATTCCCCTGGAGCAGACCCGAGGACACGCTTGACGAGGCCGAAGCCCGCCGCATATCAGACACCCGGTCGCTTTCGCGTACGCCGCTCACGAGAACCCCCACATAATAGCAGCGATAAGTACCCAGACCTCCTTGGGCACTAATACGAGCGTACTCGAGAAAATTTCACCGCGGGTGTGCCCCGAAACGTGTGGCACGTTGAGCGTGCCACAAGTCTACGTCGCTCTCAAACCCGCCGAGGTCGTAGAATTTGCGACCCTACTCACGAAATTCCCACCGAGGATACGGCCGCAAACGTACCGCACCTTGGGTAGGCCACGAGTTTGTGCAACACTACGCTGACGGCACAGCACCGAGGTCGTGCGCGCACGCACGGGAAAATTCCGCCGCGGTTTCTGCCGAAAACGTGAGGCACCACGACTCTCCGCAAGTTCGCGTCGACTGCGAAAGACCGAAGTCGTGAACGACGTGTCCGCTACTCGCCGCCGACACGCTGGACACCAAACGTACAACGACTCGACGGCGTCGTAGAGGCCCACGACGCGGTTTTCCTTAACGACGTCTCGGCGTGGCACCGACAGGTTAGAACGGCCGACCAACGTTCCCTGTCCGCCGTTCGGCTCAGTCGAAGGGCTCGGCGACTTCGGCAACGCTGCGAAGCCGCACGGTGACGCACGCCATGTCCCCATTTTTTTTTTTCTTTCTGCGTCTGCCGGGGTGCCCCTATAATAGCAGCGATAAGCACCCAGACCGCCGTGGGTCGCTCGCCCCGGCTGACGTGGTTTTTCGTACTCCTGCGGCGGTCGCCGTCAAGCACGTCCAAATACGCTACTTTCGTGGGCGCATTCACGCTCTTTCGCTTCGCCGGAGTGCCAGCACTCACTCTGCCAAAAACGGCGAACATCCGAGCGGCGGTTCCCACTTTTGCGTCGGCGTCGCAAACCCCGCCCCGGCAGACGAGGTTTGCCGTACTCGTGCGACGGTGGCCGGCGGGCACGTCGAAAGACGCCGATATCGTGCGCGAATTGGCGCACCTTGGCTTCACCGGAGTGCCGCCACTGACTCCTCCAAAAACGGCGAAGATCCGAGCGGCGCTTCCCACTTTCGCATCGGCGTCCCGAACTCCGCCCCGGCTGACGCGGTTTACCGTACTCGTGCGACGGTCGCCGGCGAGCACGTGGAAAGACGCCGATATCGTGCCCGAATCGGCTCCGTTCGGCTTCGCCGGAGTGCCAGCACTGGCTCGGCGAAAGACGACGAACATCCGAGCGACGGTTCTCACTATTGCGTACGCGTCGCAAACCCCGCCCCGGCAGACGCACTTTGCCGTACTCGTGCGACGGTCGCCGGCGAGCACGTAGAAAGACGCCGATATCGTGCCGGAATCGGCCCCGTTTGGCTTCGCCGGAGTGCCAGCACTCACTCGGCCACAAACGGCGAACATCCGAGCGGCGGTTCCCACTTAGCCGTCGGCGTCCCGAACTCCGCCCCGGCAGACGCGGTTGCCGAGCTCGTGCGACTAGCGACCGCGAAGCCGTCTCGCGACGCCGCTTTCGTGCGCGGCTCCCACTGCGACCTGGGTCACCCGAGGTCGACGAGCAAAAAAGAATGTCGAAAAAAAATTTTTTTTTTTTTGCGTCTGCCGGGGTGCCCCTATAATAGCAGCGATAAGCACCCAGACCGCCATGGGTCGCTCGCCCCGGCTGACGTGGTTTTTCGTTTTCCTGCGGTGGTCGTCGTCAAGCACGTCCAAACACGCCACTTTCGTGGGCGCATTCGCGCTCTTTCGCTTCGCCGGAGTGCCAGCACTCACTCTGCCAAAAACGGCGAACATCCTAGTGGCGGTTCCCACTTTTGCGTCGGCGTCGCCAACCCCGCCCCGGCATACGCGGTTTGCCGTACTCGTGCGGCGGTGGCCGGCGGGCACGTCGAAAGACACCGATATCGTGCGCGAGTCGATGCTTCTTGGTCTCGCAGGAGGGCCGCCACTCACTCCTGCAAAAACGGCGAAGATCCGAGCGGCGCTTCCCACTTTTTCGTCGGCATCGCAAACCTCGCCCCGGCAGACGCGCTTTGCCGTACTCGTGCGACGGTCGCCGGCGAGCACGTCGAAATACGCCGATATCGTGCCCGAATCGGCCCCGTTTCGCTTCGCCGGAGTGCCAGCACTCACTCGGCCAAAAACGGCGAACATCCGAGCAGCGGTACCCACTTAGCCGTCGGCATCCCGAACTCCGCGCCGGCTGACGCGGTTGCCGAGCTCGTGCGACTAGCGACCGCGAACGCGTCTCGCGACGCCGCTTTCGTGCGCGGCTCCCATTGCGACCTGGGTTACCCGAGCTCGACCAGCAAAAAAGAAGGTCGAAAAAAAATTTTTTTTTTCTGCGTCTGCCGGGGTGCCCCTATAATAGCAGCGATAAGCACCCAGACCGCCGTGGGTCGCTCGCCCCGGCTGACGTGGTTTTTCGTACTCCTGCAGCGGTCGCCGTCAAGCACGTCCAAATACGCCACTTTCGTGGGCGCTTTCGCGCTCTTTCGCGTCGCCGGTGTGCCAGCACTCACTCTGCCAAAAACGGCCAACATCCGAGCGGCGGTTCCCACTTTTGCGTCGGCGTCGTAAACCCCGCCCCGGCAGACGCGGTTTGCCCTACTCGTGCGACGGTCGCCGGCGAGCGCGTCGAAAGACGCCGATATCGTGCGCTAATTGGCGCTCCTTGGCTTCTCCGGAGTGCCGCCACTCACTCCTCCAAAAACGGCGAAGATCCGAGCGGCGTTCTCCACTTTCGCATCGGCGTCCCGAACTCCGCCCGGGCTGACGCGGTTTACCGTACTCGTGCGACGGTCGCCGCCGGGCACGTCGAAAGACGCCGATATCGTGCCGTAATCGGCCCCGTTTGGCTTCGCCCGAGTGCCAGCACTCACTCGGCCAAAAACGGCGAACATCCGAGCAGCGTTTCCCACTTTCGCATCGGCGTCCCGAAGCCCGCCCCGGCAGACGCGGTTTGCCCTACTCGAGCGACGGTCGCCGGCGATCACGTCGAAAGGCGCCGAATTCGTGCACGAATCGATGCTTCTTGGTCTCGCAGGAGGGCCGCCACTCACTCCTGCAAAAACGGCGAAGATCCGAGTTGCGCTTCCCACTTTTTCGTCGGCGTCCCGAACTACGCCCCGGCTGACGCGGTTTACCGTACTCGTGCGACGGTCGCCGGCGGGCACTTCAAAATACGCCGATTTCGTGGGCGCATTCACGCTGTTTCGCTTCCCCGGAGTGCCAACACTCACTCTGCCGAAAGCGGCGATCATCCGAGCGGCGGTTCCCACTTTTGCGTCGGCTTCGCAAACGGCGCCCCGGCAGACGCGCTCGTGCGACGTACTCGTGCGACGGTCGCCGGCGAGCACGTCGAAAGACGCCGATATCGTGCTCGAATCGACCCCGTTTCGCTTCGCCGGAGTGCTGCCAGTCACGGCGCAGAAAACGGCGAACAAGTGTTTTTTTTTTTTTTCCTAGAATTTGTGTTATAGAAGGCACATTTGATATCGGACGATAATTTTCAACTTTATCACGCGCACCGATTTTCGTGTAGAGGTTTGCAAGTTTATGGGAATTTCTCCACTTGGAATAATGCGATTTAGTAGTACTACGAGAACTTCATGGATGTACTCAAGGGTACGGGGCAAGTCAGTTACGTCAACACCTGCAGATTTTTTACACTTCAAACTGAAAATTGTTGGTTGTGAGTCCTCGTGTGATATTAAAGGCCGATTCGCTAACACATAGAACAAAGAAAGAAAGGAAGAAAAAACGCCCGCGCTCGCTCAAGAAACCTGGGTTCGCAACAAGTGGCAACAACAAGCAACCGAGCGAGTGCGCCAAAACCCGTGGCGGCCGAACAAACGCGAAGTCCCAACCGCGTCAGCCGGGGCGGCACGGGACAGGAAAAATCACTTCAGCCGGGGCGGCGGGGCACCGAATAAACCTCGTCACCTCGTCGCAGGATAAAAGAGGAAACAAAAAGTCTAAACAGCGTCTGCTGGAGCGAATGCGTAATAAAACAACAACAACAACAAAAAAAAACACCCGCGCTCAAGAAGTCTGCAATCCTCACAAAAGGCGACTGTGACCGAGCAGCGTCAGCCGGGGCCGTGCGGAAACGGAAAAACCGCGACTACCGGGGCGTCGAGGCACCGAAAAATCCACTTCAGCCGCGGCGAAAAAAAAAACAAAAAGAAAGACGGAGGGGGGGGGGGAACCACGTCTGCCGGGGCGAAGGAAAAAAAAAACGCGTCTGCCGGGGCGAGCCCGGGTGCGGCACCACCGGGAAAACTGTGGCAAACAGACATGGCGATCGAGTGAGTGGGCCGCCAGCCAGGCTCAGCCAAAAAGTGCAAAGTCCGAACTGCGTCAGCCGGGGCGGCGCAAAAAACCGCGTCTGCCGGGGCGGCACGAAACCGCGTCAGCCGGGGCGGGGCGAAAACTGCGTCAGCCGGGGCGAAAGAAAAAAAAAACGCGTCTGCCGGGGCAAGCCCGGGTGCGGCACCACCGGGAAAACTGTGGCAAACAGACATGGCGATCGAGTGAGTGGGCCGCCAGCCAGGCACAGCCGAAAAGTGCAAAGTCCGAACCGTGTCAGCCGGGGCGACGCAAAAACCGCGTCAGCCGGGGCGGCGCGAAAACCGCGTCAGCCGGGGCGGCACGAAACCGCGTCAGCCGGGGCGGCGCGAAAACTGCGTCAGCCGGGGCGGCGCGAAAACCTCGTCAGCCGGGGCGAGCGAAAAGGGGGGGGGGGGAACCACGTCTGCCGGGGCGAAAGAAAAAAAAACGCGTCTGCCGGGGCGAGCCCGGGTGCGGCACCACCGGGAAGACTGTGGCAAACAGACATGGCGATCGAGTGAGTGGGCCGCCAGCCAGGCTCAGCCCAAAAAGTGCTAAGTCCGAACTGCGTCAGCCGGGGCGGCGCGAAAACCGCGTCTGCCGGGGCGGCACGAAACCGCGTCAGCCGGGGCGGCGCGAAAACTGCGTCAGCCGGGGCGAGCCCGGGTGCGGCACCACCGGGAAAACTGTGGCAAACAGACATGGCGATCGAGTGAGTGGGCCGCCAGCCAGGCACAGCCGAAAAGTGCTAAGTCCGAACTGCGTCAGCCGGGGCGGCAAAAACCGCGTCAGCCGGGGCGGCGCAAAAAACCGCGTCTGCCGGGGCGGCACGAAACCGCGTCAGCCGGGGCGGCGCGAAAACTGCGTCAGCCGGGGCGAAAGAAAAAAAAAACGCGTCTGCCGGGGCGAGCCCGGGTGCGGCACCACCGGGAAAACTGTGGCAAACAGACATGGCGATCGAGTGAGTGGGCCGCCAGCCAGGCACAGCCGAAAAGTGCTAAGTCCGAACTGCGTCTGCCGGGGCGGCACGAAACCGCGTCAGCCGGGGCGGCGCGAAAACCGCGTCTGCCGGGGCGGCACGAAACCGCGTCAGCCGGGGCGGCGCGAAAACTGCGTCAGCCGGGGCGAGCCCGGGTGCGGCACCACCGGGAAAACTGTGGCAAACAGACATGGCGATTGAGTGAGTGGGCCGCCAGCCAGGCACAGCCGAAAAGTGCTAAGTCCGAACTGCGTCTGCCGGGGCGGCACGAAACCGCGTCAGCCGGGGCGGCGCGAAAACCGCGTCTGCCGGGGCGGCACGAAACCGCGTCAGCCGGGGCGGCGCGAAAACTGCGTCAGCCGGGGCGAGCCCGGGTGCGGCACCACCGGGAAAACTGTGGCAAACAGACATGGCGATCGAGTGAGTGGGCCGCCAGCCAGGCACAGCCGAAAAGTGCAAAGTCCGAACCGTGTCAGCCGGGGCGACGCAAAAACCGCGTCAGCCGGGGCGGCGCGAAAACCGCGTCAGCCGGGGCGGCACGAAACCGCGTCAGCCGGGGCGGCGCGAAAACTGCGTCAGCCGGGGCGGCGCGAAAACCTCGTCAGCCGGGGCGAGCGAAAAGGGGGGGGGGAACCACGTCTGCCGGGGCGAAAGAAAAAAAAACGCGTCTGCCGGGGCGAGCCCGGGTGCGGCACCACCGGGAAGACTGTGGCAAACAGACATGGCGATCGAGTGAGTGGGCCGCCAGCCAGGCTCAGCCCAAAAAGTGCTAAGTCCGAACTGCGTCAGCCGGGGCGGCGCGAAAACCGCGTCTGCCGGGGCGGCACGAAACCGCGTCAGCCGGGGCGGCGCGAAAACTGCGTCAGCCGGGGCGAGCCCGGGTGCGGCACCACCGGGAAAACTGTGGCAAACAGACATGGCGATCGAGTGAGTGGGCCGCCAGCCAGGCACAGCCGAAAAGTGCTAAGTCCGAACTGCGTCAGCCGGGGCGGCAAAAACCGCGTCAGCCGGGGCGGCGCAAAAAACCGCGTCTGCCGGGGCGGCACGAAACCGCGTCAGCCGGGGCGGCGCGAAAACTGCGTCAGCCGGGGCGAAAGAAAAAAAAAAACGCGTCTGCCGGGGCGAGCCCGGGTGCGGCACCACCGGGAAAACTGTGGCAAACAGACATGGCGATCGAGTGAGTGGGCCGCCAGCCAGGCACAGCCGAAAAGTGCTAAGTCCGAACTGCGTCTGCCGGGGCGGCACGAAACCGCGTCAGCCGGGGCGGCGCGAAAACCGCGTCTGCCGGGGCGGCACGAAACCGCGTCAGCCGGGGCGGCGCGAAAACTGCGTCAGCCGGGGCGAGCCCGGGTGCGGCACCACCGGGAAAACTGTGGCAAACAGACATGGCGATTGAGTGAGTGGGCCGCCAGCCAGGCACAGCCGAAAAGTGCTAAGTCCGAACTGCGTCTGCCGGGGCGGCACGAAACCGCGTCAGCCGGGGCGGCGCGAAAACCGCGTCTGCCGGGGCGGCACGAAACCGCGTCAGCCGGGGCGGCGCGAAAACTGCGTCAGCCGGGGCGAGCCCGGGTGCGGCACCACCGGGAAAACTGTGGCAAACAGACATGGCGATCGAGTGAGTGGGCCGCCAGCCAGGCACAGCCGAAAAGTGCTAAGTCCGAACTGCGTCAGCCGGGGCGGCAAAAACCGCGTCAGCCGGGGCGGCGCAAAAACCGCGTCTGCCGGGGCGAAATCAAAAAAAAAAACAAAGAAAAAAGCCCGCGCTTAATCAAAAGAAAACAAAGAAAAAAGCTTGCGCTTAATCAAAAGAAAACAAACAAAAAAAGTTCGCGCTTAAGCCTGGCGGTGGAACCACCGGGGCAAACAGACCTGGCGATCGAGTGAGTGGGCCGCCAGCCGGGGTGAGCCAAAAAGTGCAAAGTCCGAACCGCGTCAGCCGGGGCGACGCAAAAACCGCGTCAGCCGGGGCGGCGCGAAAACCGCGTCAGCCGGGGCGGCGCGAAAACCGCGTCAGCCGGGGCGGCGCAAAAACTGCGTCAGCCGGGGCGGCACGGAAAAACGAAAACCGCGTCAGCCGGGGCGGCACGGAAAAACGAAAACCGCGTCAGCCGGGGCGACATCAAAATGAGGAAAAAAAAAAAAAACTGCCTTAGGACACCTGCGTACACTTTCATGCGTTTGGGCATATCTCTCTGTAACACGCGCGCCCCTCGTTACGCGCGGCACTCTG
>NW_027464900.1:65000-77500 GCF_043290135.1 Rhipicephalus microplus
TGTGATACAATTTTTTTTGTAACTCCTTTTTGATAAAATTCTTAGAAATTTGGACCCCTACTTCTTCTCCGAATCTTATTGCCTTTTTTGCCAATTCGTCTGCTATGTCGTTGCCGATGTTTCCACTGTGTCCTTTTACGTATGTTAGAATAATTTGGTTGTTTACTGAAGCATTTTGGAGCAGTTGCTTAATTTTAAATATATAGGGGTTGAGGTTTTCTGGATTATTTATCCCCTGTAGGACTGACAGGCTGTCTGTCAGCAAATGATAGGTGCTTCGATTTTGTTGTAAACTAATATATTCTATGGCCTTGGTTATAGCCATAGCTTCTGCTTCAAAATTGTTACTGTACTTTGGTAATGAATATTGTTTGGTGTCTAATAATTTTTGCTCTTTCATAACTACAAAAGCTGACCCAGCTCCAATTTCATTGCTTGAACCATCTGTAAAAATTTTGTAATCTGTTTCTTGATTGAGTTCTTTATTAAACTTAAATCTTAATCTTTTAGACGGATGAATTTTCCATTTGTCAATTTTTTTAGTAATAGAATCCGCATCGAAAATTTTGTCATTCCAAATAAACTGCTTTCCATTTTTGATAATGTTGTGTAGTTCTATCTCTTTTTCTAATTTTAGATGTACTGGTGGAACATTAGCTAAGACGTTTAATGCATTATTTGAAACTGTTTTATAGGCTTTAGTTATCGATATTAATGGTTTCCGTTGTATTGATTTCAATCTTTTGATTATGGTGCCAATGTTTCTATACCAGACTGGGCCTGCATAAGTTATTATTCTTTCCATTCCCCTTACATATATTTCCCTAAGTTGTTTGTTTTTAATACCTCTGTTTTTACCTGTAAATTTGTTTAAGTTAATTGACAAGTCGAACACTTTCTCTTTTATATAATCTAAATGCGGAAGGAAAGACAGGTTTTCATCTAAGATTACTCCTAATATTTTCATTTGCTGTACCTTTCTTATTTTATTGTCTCCTAATTTAAGTATTGGTGGGCTTTTTGAATATTTTCCTTTAATAACCATAAATTCGGTTTTTGTTGCATTGAATTCAATCTTTTTTTCGAGGCCCCATTTTTGTATTATGTTTAATGTCTGGTTTGCTTTATCTTGTAGCTTTCTTTTAGATGTTCCTTTAATTATTATTGTGATATCGTCGGCGAAAGCTTGCACATATGTTTTTTCTGGGTAATTTTCCCTCAGTACCTCTGTAATCATTATGGTCCATAGTAATGGACTTAATGGGGATCCTTGGGGGGATCCTTTTCTTAGGCAATACATTTTCTGAATGTTTTCGTTTTTGTACGAGATTTTTCGATTTGTCATGATTGCATTGGTTAATTTTATTAAATTTTTTGGGCAATTATTTTCTTCTAAGTACTTAATTATTTCTTTTTTATCAATGGTGTTGAATGCATTTTTGATATCCATTGATATAATCAAAGCTCCCTCTTTATCTAGAGAAGCTTGGTCTAATTTTTTCTTTATGTTCTCTAATGCCTGAATTGTCGAGGTATCGTGCTTGAACCCGTATTGATTTTTGGGGAATAATTCGTTTTTGTATAAGAAGTGATATATGCGGTCTTTGAGTAAGCTTTCTAGGATCTTTCCGAATATTGAGTTTATTGCAATTGGTCGGTAATCTGCAGGTGTATTCTGACTTTTCTTTTTGGGGATCAATATTATTTTTGATACTTTCCAGTCCTGAGGAAAATATCCTAGTTTTAAACAACAATTAAATATATTTACAAAAAAGGTATTTTGCTTTTGATTTATTAATTGAATAAATTCCGTTGTTAAGTTGTCCGGTCCTGGTGCGATATCTTTCTTTAGGTTCCTAATTATTGCTTCCACTTCCTGTTGCGTAAACTCCCCATCATCTTCAATGTCATTGTTTATTTCCTCTTCTTCGACTTTTGTTTCGTTTACTTCGTTTTCTCCTGCTAAATCATATAATTTACTTATAATATAGTCGACTGTTTCTGTAAGACAATTTGTTGATGAACCGTCCTCTTTTATCATGCTTTTTATAATGACTGCTTTTTTAATTTGATTCCGGGCTAATTTGTATCCTATATTAAAAGGATTCCTCGTTACTTTGGCTAAAAAATTTTCCCAATCCTTCTTTTTCGCCTGTGCAATATTTTCTACATATAATTTATGTTCTTCATAATATTGAGCTTTAAAGATTTCTCTTATATCCCCTCGACTTCTTTTGAACCGTCTTTTGATTGCTCTAACTTTTTTCCTTTGTATTTCTAGTTCCAGGTTCCACCAGCTTTTCTCTTGACCTTTTCCCTTGGTAATGCGTTTTTCATATTTTTTGTATAAGTTTTCCAATGTATTATAAAATTTTTGTATTAAATGCTCGACCTCCTGTACATTATTCAGATTTCGTGATTGTAATTCCCAATCCATCTTTAGTAAATCTGTTAATGCTCTTTGTTTCCCTGTTTTAGTTATTTTAAACATTTGTAATTTGGCCTCTTCAAATATTTCTATTTTGATGAATTTATGATCACTGTATGAAGGTTCATTTAAAACCTTCCAATTTTTAACTTCCCTAATCAAATTGTTTGAAACAATAGATAGATCGATCCAACTTTTGCCCCTTGAATTTTGGAATGTTGGTTCACTGTTCTTGTCGTTTATTAAGTTTAAGTTATTTTTAATAATAAACTCTAAAACTAATTCCCCTCTATCATCTAGTTTGTCACCTCCCCAACTGTGGCTTTTTGCATTAAAATCTCCTGTTATTAAAATGTTCTCTATATGTGTTTTTTGAATCACGTTCTCTATTTTAGTTAGTAGGTTCTCTATGTTCCCCTTAGGTGCTGCATAGCAGTTGATTAGGAGAAGTTGTTTGTTCTTAAATTTCATTATTACTGCAATAAAATCCTCTTCTATTTGTACTGGAAATATGTTGGTTACCCTTGAGTGGAATATGATGCCAACTTTTGGGTTATCCTCATGCGCAATAATTCTATCTTTTATTGAACATGGTATAATTTTACCTTTTAAGTGATAGGGCTCTTGAACTAATGAAATATGATGATTTCTCCTTTGTTGATAAATGCTTAAATTCTGATTCGCCTTAAAGGACCTGCCTAAGTTAACCTGTATCATTTCTAATTTTTCTGTTGAATTTAATTTTGTATTCACCATTTCTTTTCTTTTTTTTTTTTTTTTATACGAGGGAAAAGACTGTCTAAACCCGGAGTTGTCGTTTGGATACCGCTTGCGTATCCTGTCTAATTAGAGTTCTGTTAACTCAAGTTGGCGGAGAATTCTGTCGAGCTCCTGCTCCCTTCTGGCTTTGTAAGTAGGGCATGCCCTTGACATCATGGAATGACTTACCATTTCTGGTTCCCACCCGTCCTGCTTGCAGGCGCTGCATAGGTAATCTTCAACTCTGCATTCTTTGTAGTGATGTCTGCCACTACACTCAGTGCATCGCGGCGTCTGAGATCTACACCATTTTTGTGTGTGGCCGTATTTAGCACAGAAGGTGCATCTTGGAACATAAGTATTGTCGAATACTCGGCACCTATTCCATCCGATGTTTAATTGCTCTTTACCTTGCAATTGTCTCCAAGCTCTGTATTCCAAGCTTACGATTACCGTTTTTCCTTCTTTACCTTGCCATGTGGTTACTATTTTTATATCTTCTTCTGTACATGTTAATCTATTCTGTGAAATGAGTTTCCGAATTATTTCCTCAGATGTGAGTTCTTCATCTATGCCAATAATCTTTAATTCTGGTTTCTTACTTTTTGGCCTCTGCGTTTTCATTCTTGCTCTGAGTTCTGGGTCGTTTTCCATGAGGTTTTCTAGGTTTTTTAATCCTTCTTTTGACGAGGTTGACACTACCATTCCTCGCTTCCCCTCTCGCATTTCTGGGTCACTTAACCCGAGCTCCTGTGGGTCTATCCTTTTTTTTTATGGCAGCTTGTACTTCTGCTGTGTTCAACGTCTCGGACGTGACTAAAAGTGCAAATTTGGCTCTCTGTTTTTCATTCTCATCCTTTTGCGTTTGTGAAAGATGGGAAATTTGGTTACCCTCTGTTGTCGTGCTCGTCCTACCTTTAACCGCATCCGCATATGATGCGACCGTTGTCGTTGCCTTTTGTTCTTTGTCTCTGGCACCTTCTAGCCTCGCTACCTCATGGGTGGCTTCCAATGCCAAATTTTTTGTCCTAGAAAATTCCGTCATGATCCTGTCTATTAACTTTTCCTTTTGTTGATCTCCAGCCGCCAATGCCAAGAGCGCCTTCATAAAGGACTTGTCCACTTTCATTAACTTTTTTAACAGCTGTTTTGCCCTAGAAGTCTCCTTTGTACTGTCTTGATCTATTCCTTCATCTTTGTGTTTTTCATGATCCTTACGATCTGTCTTCTCCTGTGCCGAATTCGGTTGAGACTGTGTCTCTTTGTTTTCCTCTAGTGTAGATTTACTTACCTTTTCCCTTCCTTTATTTGTGCTGGTTTTAGAGCTGAGGTGTCTATCCTGTGCGAGGTTCTCCCCTGTTTCCGGAGCTTCGTCATCTGAAGACCACCAGTCGTCTTCATGTTCTGAATAAACTGTAGTCAAACTCCCTTGATCATCACCATCATCTATAGGTGTTAGAGTGTGGTCCTCTTTTCCGGTAACTGCCCCCGGAGCTCTTTTTTCTAGTGGTTGCTTTATATTCGTCTTTGCCTTTACCGCTGGGCTGTTTCTCAACATTTCCTCTTTTGTCACTGAATTTTTTTTGTTCTTTCCCATGTTTACCTTTCAGCGAAACCAGGGTAGTCTCACCCAAAATAGCAGCCACGGATGTCGAGTAATCCTGTGTCCCTCCCTTTTCGGTTCGGATTGCAATAGTTGGAAGTTTCCTAGCTGTTTTTGTGAATTGCTGATGTTCCGCCAAATCTAGCCAAAAAAAACTAGTAGGAAGGCAACACTGAAGATGTCTCCTGAATAATTAATTTTTTTTGGCGTTCTCAATTGTGCTAGGCTCTCGCGGTTTTTTTTATGTCTATCTCCACATTTAAACGAATCTTTTGACACCTAAATTATCATCCCAGAGCCTCTAGAAGCCGAGATATGAATGCTATACTCAAAATGGTTGGGTCCCACAACAAGATGGCGGCCCCCACAAGGTCGTATGGTGGGAAAAAATAATTGTTAATTTCTTCTCGACGGTCGAAATTTGGCCAGATTCAGCTCACTACCCTATATCCTTCCTCTGCACAATTTAACACTATCACGGATAATTAATGTGCTCAATTGCTTTTTAATCGAACTTTGAACTCCAGGGGGCAGGCTCTACAGTTATGCCCAGCCAAGATGGCAGCCCCCATACCGGCGCATACACGTGGTAAGAAAGTTGATTTTTGCTGATAAATCTCCTGTATCTCGCTGAATCAAGCCGAGATGGTAGCGGCGAGGCTTCGGAACGTCCCAGGAGCGATGAGAGTGGCTTTCAAGGTGCGAAACAACTTTTTCTTGCCGAATTTCTAATTTGTTCGAAGTGAGGCCAGTGGCTGCTACCTCTAGCCCTAACCGCGATGTGCGTCGTTGATTTAGCCAGATTGCGGTCGCTTCAACGCCCGTCTCGCATCGCCCGAGACGCTCCAAGCCTTTATAAGGTCATGCGAGCAAATTTAGAGGACTACTTACAGATTTGATGATCGCAGAAGGCCCCGAAGCGGGAGGTACCAGTGAGGCTGCAGCTCGGCCGGCCGGTAGGTGGCAGTCATAGGGACAGTGGGAATCTCGTTAATCCATTCATGCGCGTCACTAATTAGATGACGAGGCATTTGGCTACCACAAGAGAGTCATAGTTACTCCCGCCGTTTACCCGCGCTTTTTTGAATTTCTTCACTTTGACATTCAGAGCACTGGGCAGAAATCACATTGCGTCAGCACCGATCAACGGCCCTCGCAATGCTTTGTTTTAATTAGCGCTGTGTCTAAAGGTACGTCGGACGTACCCGAATACCAAAAGCTAAAGGTACGTCCGACGTACCCGAAACCGTGAGTCTAAAGATACTTCGGACGTACCAGAATACTAAAAGCTAAAGGTACGTCCGACGTGCGCTTTCTCGCAAGTTTTCACTCAAGCGACTCAAGTTCCACCTGCCCGTCCGTCGTTTTCAAGCAGTTCGCACGACTGACCTCTTAGACGCGCGGATCCGAGAAAAAAAAAGTTTTCGTCAACGAGTTTGTAGTTGGACGCGCAGACGTTGCACCGGTTACATCAGACGTTGCACGGGTTGCACTTTCTCGCCTACTCAAGCTTGGTTTATACCACGGAAATGTTTATTCCTCCGTGGTTTACACGCAGCTATTATATCGCTTGATTAGGAAAAAAAAAAGTTTTCGCCATCGGGTCGATTTCGATGCAAGTAGTACAAATCAATCCATTCCAATCCAGTTCTTGGAGTCCGTCCGAGTCTGTCAGGTGTTCTGTGAGTCTGTCTTATCCATAGTCTTATCCGTCCTACTTGTGTGGCGCCATTCTCCCGTCTCTTCAGTCAGCGTGTTACAGGTGTTCTGTGGTGACCGTTCCGCAGCACGTGCGGCGCCAGTCAAGTGTTCCCGTTCCGCAGCTCGTGTGATGGCTGGCAGCAAAATGAAAGTTGGGGACAAATTTCCAACGTTCAGGGAACTGGAAGCTGCTGTGAAAGGATACAGTGAAGAGAAGTTCGTGCAGTTTTACAAACGTGACTGTCGAACTGTCACAGCGGCGAAGACCAAAGTGAAGCGTTTTCTGAACGAACGACTTGGAATGTATCAGGTGGTTTACTGCTGTATCAAGGGGGGCAAGTCTTTCAAGAGCCGCAGCAAGGGGGAAAGAGATACCAGGTGAGGGCCAGCACTGGTCATTGTTTCCTTTGTGTTTCTTTCTGTGCTGCCAATCCACCATGGTCAGCGACGTGGTTGCGTTGTACACATCATGCATTTAGACGATTGTTTCCTGAGAGACATTGAGCATGTGACAACGGATCACTTTCAGCACCTTTCA
Organism: Rhipicephalus microplus; assembly: GCF_043290135.1. Taxonomy (NCBI): domain Eukaryota; kingdom Metazoa; phylum Arthropoda; class Arachnida; order Ixodida; family Ixodidae; genus Rhipicephalus; species Rhipicephalus microplus. The sequence goes on from NW_027464900.1 coordinate 72,030, forward strand.
GGCTGGATGTCCGGCGTTCGTGAAGTGCAGGGCCTCTGACGATGGGAACTTCCTGGAGGTTATTGAAATGAATGAGGACCACAACCATGAGTTATCGAAGGTATGGAGTTCCTAAGCATCCTTAAAAGTGTGCGACAGTATCTTAATGCCCTGTCCTTCATCCCTCACCATGTGTTGTTAAATTAAGCCAATACAGCTTTTGCTGTTACCTGTTCATATTGGTTAGTGAAGTTCAGTTCTGTTTTTTCACAGAAACAAACCTGAGTTTTGAGGTTATACAGGGTGACATGCACCACTGAAATATACTTTTGACGAAATGTTTGACGTGCTTACTTGATCGCGCAAAATGTTCTCGCTCAATTCTCATTGAGCTGGTAGCACCAGCACAGGGGATGCGAAGTTTTGCGATGTCAAATTAATGGGATCAAAGCAGTACATGCAGGTTCATTTCTTATTCACACTCAGAGGAATTCCTGCTGCATCATTATTACATTGAGGCAGATTAACTGCAACTTGCTTGTCATCAAAGCCGCCATTCTACAGTGCTACTACATTCAGGAACTGTGTCCTTGACATCACATGCGAGCCATATATAGGAAACACAGATTTACAGTTACAAGCATGATAAGGTGAGATTGAAGTGAGCTTGCTTGTGCTAAGAACCTAGATGCCATATATGCAGAATGTTGTCTGCACTTGTTTGCTTCACTCTGTGAGCTTGACATTGCATAATGCAGTTAACCTATAATTGCATATGTAGTTCAGTTTAACATTGAATGAAAAGTTTATTTTATTGCAGTTACTCTACAGCCACCTGCCACAAACCAGAGCATTAAGAGAACCAGGGGCCAAGGAGGAAGCCACACAGCTCTTGGCTTTGCATGCCAACAAGAAGTTGGTTAAGAAAAGGATAGAAGAAAAGACGGGGAAACTTGTCCTGCTCAAAGACTTGAGCAATGCGGCCTCTTCCCTCAGACCACAGACAAGGAATGACCTCATTAAGACTGCAGCTCTTCTGCAAAATGAGCATGGTAAGCACCTGATATTGTAGCACAAGTTTTTAAATAATTGCATCTGGGTTTTCCAGTGGGCTTCAGAGAAACTCGTATGTACAGTCGGCCAAATCTTTTACATTTAGACCATGAAATTTATTTCTACAGGTACAGACTACCACATCCTTGCTGATGGGGAAAACTTCCAAGGAATTTTGCTGTCCAATGAGTCTATGCGGTCAAATATGGATGCCTACCCAGAATTCCTAGGAATTGATGCCACCTACAAGCTTCTAGAAATACGAACACCAGTCTATGTGATGCACGTTGAAGACTCCAATGGAGACACAGAGACAGTATGTGTTGCAATTCTTGTGAATGAGTCTGCACCCACTATCAAATGGATGTTGGAAAAGTTCAAGGAACTGCACCCATCTTGGCCAAAAGTAAAGTGTGTCATGGCAGACAAGGACCTTTTGGAGCGTGACCTTCTCAAAGAAAGCTTCCCGCAGTCGAAGGTGCTCATCTGTGTGTTCCACACTTTAAAGACTTTTCGACGCGAGATTGCCTGCAACAAGATGAACATCACTGCAGAGGAAAGGGACCAAGCCCTGGCACTGCTCCAGAAGATGGTCCTGTCACGATCGAGTGAAAAATTTGAGGAGCTTCAACTGGAATTTGACAATAATGTTTGCCAAGAGATCCGCTCTTACTATGACAAAAACTGGCGTCCCATCAAGGATGAGTGGTACACTGGACCCAAGTTTATGTCTGAAAACTTTAACAACACTACCAACAACAGAATTGAAAGTCTGAACGCAAAACTGAAAAGTGTTATAAAAAAGAATAGCTCCCTTGAAGAGTTTGTGTGCTCACTTTTCACAGTATTGAACGCCTTGAGCGATGAACGTGACCACAGAGCATTGACAAGCATATCCAAAAGACCTTGCAAAGCACCTTCTAGCCCTGAAGAAGCTATGTATCAGGAATCATTGACTCCCTATGCCTTTAAGCTTGTAAGGGAGCAGATCTACCTGTCAGCCAAGCGAGTACCAAGTGACCAAAAAGCAGATGTGTTCACATTCGAGGCGTCGTCTGGCAACACGTCAACAACAAAAACTAACTGCAATTGTTCCTTTTGGAACGCTATGAGACTGCCATGCCGGCATGTGTTTGCAGTTAGGCGGACTCTGAACATTAGTCTCTTTGATGACAAACTTTTTCTAAAAAGGTGGTCCAAGGCATATTACTACTGTCATCAGAGAGCCTTCCTTTCTCAAGAGAAGTGCACAACTGAACATTCCATTTCGGAGCAGGCTGCAAAACCTCGGAGGCCAATGTCGCAGCATGAGAAATACAGGGAGGTATTTCCTACATGCAAGTACATAGCTCAACTTGCTGCAGAAGAAACAGGTGAAAGATACCAGGGCCGTCTAAAAGTTTTGTTGGCACTCTCTGAGGCATGGGAGCAAGGGCGCGAAATTGAAATCGTGGAAGTGTTGCGTCATGAAGCCTCATCCCCTTCATCACCAGAGCAAGTCAGACGCCAGCTGGAGCTGACTGTGTCCGTAGAAGAGAATGCAGAGTCACCCAAAGCTGCATCAGGTGAGGATTGGGACACGTCTGAAACTGCAGATCAGAATAATTCACATGATCAACCAGATCTGCCTCAAGCACCTTTAAGCCATACCGGGGCAGAACCACTTCATACCACTCCTGAGAAAGAGCAGCGTGCCCATAATGCAGGTGCATGCGAAACTCCTGATGAAGTGAGAAAGGCACAGCCACGCGAGAATACCTTGGCCCCTGCAAGCAGCGCCGGGCCTTCAGACTACATGCGCGAACGCCTCGGAAAGCTGAAAGTGCCCGCTAAGGTGAAGTCACGAGGTCGACCCAAAGGGGCGGAGAAAACCGTTATTGGGCTTCCACGACGGCGGCAGGGACCCCACAAATCAGCAGCAACACTGCAGCCATTTCGCGATCTGCCTCCTCAGGAAAAGGAGCTCAGGATCCTAAGTTGCTTAGTTCCTCAGGGCCTGCTAAGTGAGGTTCAGCAGGGGAAACTGCTACTCGGTGAGTTGTGAGATTTACCTTTATTTATGCTTAAATTTCCTATTTTGTTGCAACTTCAGTCGCTATCTAAGGTGTAGTACGAAGGTGTCTGATATCACCTATAGGGCTGCAACTACAGCTACATTCTGTAAGAATATTGAGTGTTCAATTCACAAAATAAACCTGAGCCCTAGAAATAAGTTCCCCTTGTTCAGATTCATAGCATTCTGTTGTACCTTAAAGCCATCTGATGGCAGGTTCAGAACACTTATTCTGTAATTTTTACAGGTGAGGACCAGGTGGAAACCATACCTTCCAGGATTCCAGAGACAATCCTCGACGAGGAAGTTCACCTTGACTGTGTCCAGAAATACTTCACTGAAGACGGCTGGACAGCTGTGCTGGCAACAGTCAAGGTGAAGAAGCAAACCATAAAGTGGAAATGCAACGAATGTCGGGACCTGTTAGAAGAGGACCCTTCTGTGATTTGTGACTTATGTTTGTGTTGGTTCCACCAAATCTGTACTTCACTGAGCAGCCGCAACAGGAATAGTTCCTGGTTTTGTGCGAAGTGTGTAGCAGCAGCCCAAATGTAAAGGAGCTGCTCCGTGAGTGGAACACAGCGATGGGAAACCTGCTGCAATTGCTCCTACGTGCTATATTTTGTTAAAGCTGGTCCATACATGCTACAAATGAGCAAAATTACTCCAACCTGCTACGTTTTGTGAAAGCTACTACATTAATGCTACAAATGAGCAGAATTGCTCCAAAGCTTCTACGCAAGCAGGGTTTGCTTCTACGCAAGCAGGGGAGCTCGCAAGCAGGGTTTGCTTAAGCACAACAAAAGATGGCTGAGTGTATGCCCCACTGGCATGCTTATAAAAAATGGAAGAAAGCTTAGTGCTGTTTCATGCGAGTGACATTTACATGTATTGTGTGTCTGTGTATTTGTTCCTATTATTCTTCATACAATTGTGATCCTTTGATTAAAGCTTGCATTAGTTGTGCCTTCAGTGAACACTGAATTCATTCATTGTATACATAGTTTGCATTGACGTCACCATGGCCGCCATCTTAGGGCCCCCAGCTACTTTGAGATGCTGGGTTAGCTCAAACGGTGACATAGGATTTGTGCCGGTGCCCTTCGCGTTCCTTTGATTCCCCACAGCGCGCCTTGCGAACAGAAGAAAGTGGGGACATCACAAAAGAACACGGGGACCGAACAACTGTGTGTCCTCCTCTGCAATGGTACTCTCTAATGACATAAAAAGTCACGGTTGCCGCTATCTCGGAGCACCCAGTGCAGAGAACCTGTCTGTGATGTCACGTGAAAACTATGTATAATAAGAGCATTAAAATGCTATCTGGCCTGTCTTTTTCGTTTTTGCAACCTGCTAAGGAGGAGATCATGAGAGCACCCAGGCGTAGGCGGCTAGCTAGTTAGTGATCTAACTTGGCTAACCAGATAAATAAATTCGTTTGGTTTGCTAAGAAATGCTTTGCATTTAAAAATCTTACATCTTGTTTTTTTCCCTGCAGTAATTAGCTAACGACCCGCTCATCTGGAAACCTCGTGGACTCAAGCGCGCTGGTTAGTTTTTGGGAGCCGGTCGCAGTTACGGTTTCAAAGGTCAGCGAGTAGGTCGGCTCCCAGAATGGTTTTCGTGCAAACTCAGCTGGCTACATAGGCGCATATCACACAAAACCGCGTTCGCGAGAGTACCGCACAGAACTCTTTGCCCGAAAATTGCTCTGCCGAGGGAAGGACATCAGCCTCTGTACTTACGTGCGAGCCTCCCCCTTTCCGTTCAAAAGATCTGCTAGGAGAGAACGGCACCGCCGACATCGACGCCGTTCGTCAACCACGCGATGCTCTAAGTTTTCCATTGTCACCGGTAGTACTCGCTCCCTGTCAGTCTTTTACGTGAGCAGGCTCGCACGAAGGCTCGTTTCTTCGTATATATGCAAAAATTGGTACGCGGTAGCCGTGGACCCACCCGGCAACTCCCGGCGTACGTCCGACGTATCTTTTTTTTTTTTTAGACTCAGTTTCGCGTACCCCCGACGTATCTTTAGACTCACGGTTTCGGGTACGTCGGACGTACCTTTAGCTTTTAGTAATCGGGTACGTCCGACGTATCTTTAGACTCACGGTTTCGGGTACGTCGGACGTACCTTTAGCTTTTGGTATTCGGGTACGTCCGACGTACCTTTAGACACACCGTTTAATTAGACAGTCGGATTCCCCCGGTCCGTGCCAGTTCTGAGTTGGCTGTTTTCTGCCGGCCGAAGCAAGAACCTCAGGCGCGAAGCCCACGGAAAATGCACAGCTGTGGCTTTCCACAGGAAGGTCCCGACGCTGGTCCGGGCTCGGCCGCACCGCTTTTTACGGCGGCGAGCCTCGCCCAGTCCCGGTGCAGTGCCGTT
>NW_027464900.1:80000-95000 GCF_043290135.1 Rhipicephalus microplus
TCGGCTTCCCCGCTGCACGCGTGCGGCGCACAACCGGTGTGACGTGGAAGTGACGGGACACGTTCGTAAACCCATCGCGAACCGAGTACGACGCCCTACCAAGTGCGCCCGCAACCCTGTACAGGGTCACATCTTCACAAGGCTGGCAAGCGGCATTCCGCTGCGCGCGTGCGTCGTCCGAGCAGTTGCGTGATAAACGACCGTGTCGAAAGCCCAAACACCGCCGAGGCCAGTCGCCGCCGCCGCAAGGGCAGCCACGCAGCCTGGCGAGAGGCATCGTCTCGTGTAGCGTCGCCCCCGCCCCAACTGGAGTGGCCCAGTTTTTTGAACGGGACGGGAACTGCGAAGCACTTAGACCGACGGCGGACTACGACGAGAACGCCTTAAGCTTCGCCAACGTTTCGCCAACTCGTGCGGGAGACTTTTTCCGCTTCGCGGCAAGTCGTCGCGCCGTGCTCTCCGCATCAACCGCGTACGCAGCGAACCGCAAACGTCGGGCGCAGCCTCCTCACCTCCCTGCGCTTTGCGCGCGAACGTTCCCTGTTCGCGCGGCAAAGCCTGGAGGAGGCACGGCCCCGCAGCGTGTTCGAGCGCCCGGTCTACGGGACACCCTGCTTACTTCGAGGGCAACAAGCGCAACGCAAGGCTGCGATCTCGCGCACTTTGCGCACGGCTGGAGAAGCTTTGCTGGCCGGCTTTCGCTCCTCGTGTTTACCGTGCGTTAAAGTTGCGCGTCCGTGGCTCTCGCAGCTCTTGCGCGCCCGGTCGCAGAGAGGAGTACGCAACCTCGACCGCACTTTCCCTGCAGGCTTCCTTCCGACTCGAAGTCCTGCGGCGGTCTCAACGAGGTGCCACATCCTCAATGCAGTCGGTCGCCCCCGTTTCGGTTGGGCTCTGGCACGACGGTCGCCACCGTCTCGCCCTTGAGTGGCCGCTGTTGGCGCTCGCTGTGAGGTGTTCAGCGTGCTGTCCGTGTTGCCGACGCGGTCAAAACGAGTCGACGGCTCACGTTCCCTTGTGCGCCGCAGGCTCTCTTGATATGTGATCCGACCCTCAGACAGACGAAGCCAAGGGAAGACCCAAGGCCGCAATGTGCGTTCAAAGAATCAGTGCTCAGTGTGTCCTGCAATTCACACCAAGTCTCGCAGCTGGCTGCGTTCTTCATCGACCCGAGAACCGAGTGATCCACCGCTTAGAGTCGTGAAAAAGTGTTTGTTCAATTCCGTACAGTCAAAACCAAACGTTTCTGGCACTCGGCCAAACAGTGGCCAAGAAGGGCGCTTTTCAGCGCACGCTTGGACTCCAAAACTCTGCCGCGCCTTTTTCGGCTGCCGCAAATCGAGCAAACGGTGTGTTTCGGACGGCGTTTCGCTTTCGCTACTTGCGAGTGCTTTCGTGGTCCACCCCTCTATAAATACTCGGGAGGCGTCGAAGCCGGTTCTCCAAGCCGGACCCGTAGGTATCGTTGTGTGCTCGCTCTCATTGGCCCGCCTAACCAGAAAATGCCTGCGGTACACCCATTTGGATAAGAGTGCACGCAGATGCGGGCCTCGACGGCTACACATTTCCTCGGGCGGCCGCCTCCCGGCCTCCGTGGAGCGCGGGATGCACGGTCCCATCGACAAGCCTCTCCCGTTTTTACCGTGGCGTCGCGGTTCACCACGGCAGGCGGGTCGGTCTCCTCCGCATAAAAAGGGGGACCCCCGCTTTTTGTTCCACGAAATCGCACAAGCTTTTTTCGCATCCACGGTTTGCCACCGCACACCAAAATGCCGATCCGGCTGCCTACTTTAGCCAACAGGTGGAGCCAGGCGCGCCGTACTTGCGCGGCACTTCCCACGTCCACCGAAGTCGGTGCCAAGGACCACTTTCGGCGCCGGAGCCGCGTACGAGCCTACTCGAGGCGGAAGAACGAAGCCAGCAAGGGCCTGGCCGCAAGTGCGTTCAATTGTCGGGACGTCCAAGTCCCTCGTTCTTCCGTGCTTCCTCTTTCGGCAAGTCGTTGCGGCACCTTCCCAAAGCGCGCAGACCCGCTAATCGCGACGAGCGCGACGTGGCCGTGCCGCCTTTCCCTCGGCAGCAAGCAAAACGCCTGGCAACGTCGACGCTCCCCTAACCGCGATCTCGCACCGTGTTTCGTGTGGCGAATTCAAAAGCCGGCCGGCGCTGCTGCAACCATTACGGTCGGTACGCATACGCCGCGGAGGGCGGGACGGTCATCGGAGCGTGCGGTTCCTCCATCGAGTACTGCGCACCTCGGCCGTCGCATCGCCGTGCCATGACCGGCCGCGCGTCAACGCGAACCGGTGCCAGCGAGATCCCTCGCCTGCAAGAACCGACCGGCAGCCTCCGTCACCCGAGGACGCGGAGGCGCTTGCCGCGGACGGCGGGACGGTATGCACTGGTGCACAGCGGACCCGTCACATCGCCAGTTCCTTGACCGACCGCCGACGCTTGTGCCGTTCCTCTCGTACTTGGCAGTCGCCGCGCGATTGTCGGGTCTCGTTCTTGCACGCTCGAACGGTCGGGAGGGCACTCGGCTGGCGTTTCGGGAACGCGCAGCCTCGCCTTCTACCGACGTAACCACGACTCGCCGTTCGCGCTCCGCCGCTCCTGTTTACAGTACTAGGCGGTCCCGCAGCGGTCGGGTCGCGCATTTCGAGCGCTTCGAGCCACGGTGCTGTGGCGGGTCGAAAGCCGACCTATGAGTGCGTTGCGCCGTTTGTACCCGCGTCCGCCACCTGGCCGACCGTCCAAGGTCGCGGTGTTGGCGTCCGCTGGGCGCAACAATTTGTCACGGGGTGCCGCTCCACATTCAGGCAGCCCCGTGGGGAAAAGCCGACCCCGCGTCCAAACGGGGTCAGCGGCAGAAAGTGTCGGGCGCAGACGCAGCTGAGGCGCTCACCCTTCACAATCCGTTAATGATCCTTCCGCAGGTTCACCTACGGAAACCTTGTTACGACTTTTACTTCCTCTAAATGATCAAGTTTGGTCATCTTTCCAACAGACCGGCGCAACCGAAAGGCCGCGCCGGACATCGGTCCGAAGACCTCACTAAATCATTCAATCGGTAGTAGCGACGGGCGGTGTGTACAAAGGGCAGGGACGTAATCAACGCGAGCTTATGACTCGCGCTTACTGGGAATTCCTCGTTCAAGGGGAACAATTGCAAGCCCCTATCCCAATCACGAAAGAAGTTCCACGGGTTACCCAGTCTTTTCAGACAGGGATAAAGACACGCTGCTTCCTTCAGTGTAGCGCGCGTGCGGCCCCGGACATCTAAGGGCATCACAGACCTGTTATTGCTCTGTTTCGTGCGGCTAGGAGCCGCTTGTCCCTCTAAGAAGGTTGTAAGGTGCTGGGAACCCCGCACCTATTTAATAGGCTAGAGTCTCGTTCGTTATCGGAATTAACCAGACAAATCGCTCCACCAACTAAGAACGGCCATGCACCACCATCCACCGAATCAAGAAAGAGCTCTCAATCTGTCAATCCTCCCAGTGTCCGGGCCGGGTAAGTTTTCCCGTGTTGAGTCAAATTAAGCCGCAGGCTCCACTCCTGGTGGTGCCCTTCCGTCAATTCCTTTAAGTTTCAGCTTTGCAACCATACTTCCCCCGGAACCCAAATACTTTGGTTTCCCGGAAGCTGCCCGCCGAGTCATTTGAGTAACTCAGGCGAATCGCTGGTTGGCATCGTTTATGGTCAGAACTAGGGCGGTATCTGATCGCCTTCGAACCTCTGACTTTCGTTCTTGATCAATGAAAACATTCTTGGCAAATGCTTTCGCAGTAGTTCGTCTTGCGACGGTCCAAGAATTTCACCTCTAGCGCCGCAATACGAATGCCCCCGTCCGTCCCTCTTAATCATTACCTCGTATTCCAAAAACCAACAGAACAGAAACGAGGTCTTGTTCTATTATTCCATGCAAGTTTATTCAGGCGACTCGCCTGCGTTGAGCACTCTAATTTTTTCAAAGTAAAAGCACCGGCCATCTCGAGGCACACAATGAAGTGCACCAAGAAAGAACCGGCATGATGTTCAGTCCGAGCCGTCGCATCGGGTAGATGCACTACTCGTCTGGAACTGAGATCCAACTACGAGCTTTTTAACCGCAGCAGCTTTAGTATACGCTATTGGAGCTGGAATTACCGCGGCTGCTGGCACCAGACTTGCCCTCCAATTGATCCTCGTTAAAGGATTTAGAGTGTACTCATTTCAATTACGGGGCCTCAAAAGAGTCCCGTATTGTTATTTTTCGTCACTACCTCCCCGTGCCGGGAGTGGGTAATTTGCGCGCCTGCTGCCTTCCTTGGATGTGGTAGCCGTTTCTCAGGCTCCCTCTCCGGAATCGAACCCTGATTCTCCGTTACCCGTAACAACCATGGTAAGCAAGTAACCTACCATCGAAAGTTGATAAGGCAGACACTTGAAAGAAACGTCGCCGGCTCGTGGCCATGCGATCAGCACAAAGTTATCCAGAGTCACCACACAATACGGGCCGAAACCCGATCGATCTTGGTCTAATAAAAGCACCCGTTACCCAAAGGGCTCCAGGCTCACTGCATGTATTAGCTCTAGAATTGCCACAGTTATCCAAGTAGGAAGAAACGATCTAAGGAACCATAACTGATTTAATGAGCCATTCGCGGTTTTGCCTTATTTCGGCATGTACTTAGACATGCATGGCTTAATCTTTGAGACAAGCATATGATTACTGGCAGGATCAACCAGGTAATCGTTCGACTGCGCGTCCGTCCTCGCCTTCGGCGGGCCGGACGCAGTCTGTGTGCGGCGGAGGCCACCTTCAGGCGCCCCAACACGCTTATTTTGCACTCCGAGATGACGGCGTTCGAGCTCGCTACGGCACAACCTTCCCGAAAGACGAGTGGGAGCCGTGCGGCAAGAAGCACGTTCATGCTCGCTCTTTTTCGTTGCATCGACTCGGTCGCGCCGTGCGGGTTGCCCAAGCCCGCTGCACTGTCGGTGGACCGGCCGGAACTAGCAACGGAGCCGAGACTGCAAAGCCGCCAGACGACGGGTCACGCCCGCGTCTTCGGCGCTTTCGCATCTGAATCGCCCGAGGACGACACGGAACACACCTCGATATCGTGGTAAAACGGCACCGTCACCGTCCGACAACCAGCCCCTAACGCATCAAGCGGATGAGGCTGCAGACGACTGCCGTGGATTCCCCTGGAGCAGACCCGAGGACACGCTTGACGAGGCCGAAGCCCGCCGCATATCAGACACCCGGTCGCTTTCGCGTACGCCGCTCACGAGAACCCCCACATAATAGCAGCGATAAGTACCCAGACCTCCTTGGGCACTAATACGAGCGTACTCGAGAAAATTTCACCGCGGGTGTGCCCCGAAACGTGTGGCACGTTGAGCGTGCCACAAGTCTACGTCGCTCTCAAACCCGCCGAGGTCGTAGAATTTGCGACCCTACTCACGAAATTCCCACCGAGGATACGGCCGCAAACGTACCGCACCTTGGGTAGGCCACGAGTTTGTGCAACACTACGCTGACGGCACAGCACCGAGGTCGTGCGCGCACGCACGGGAAAATTCCGCCGCGGTTTCTGCCGAAAACGTGAGGCACCACGACTCTCCGCAAGTTCGCGTCGACTGCGAAAGACCGAAGTCGTGAACGACGTGTCCGCTACTCGCCGCCGACACGCTGGACACCAAACGTACAACGACTCGACGGCGTCGTAGAGGCCCACGACGCGGTTTTCCTTAACGACGTCTCGGCGTGGCACCGACAGGTTAGAACGGCCGACCAACGTTCCCTGTCCGCCGTTCGGCTCAGTCGAAGGGCTCGGCGACTTCGGCAACGCTGCGAAGCCGCACGGTGACGCACGCCATGTCCCCATTTTTTTTTTCTTTCTGCGTCTGCCGGGGTGCCCCTATAATAGCAGCGATAAGCACCCAGACCGCCGTGGGTCGCTCGCCCCGGCTGACGTGGTTTTTCGTACTCCTGCGGCGGTCGCCGTCAAGCACGTCCAAATACGCTACTTTCGTGGGCGCATTCACGCTCTTTCGCTTCGCCGGAGTGCCAGCACTCACTCTGCCAAAAACGGCGAACATCCGAGCGGCGGTTCCCACTTTTGCGTCGGCGTCGCAAACCCCGCCCCGGCAGGCGAGGTTTGCCGTACTCGTGCGACGGTGGCCGGCGGGCACGTCGAAAGACGCCGATATCGTGCGCGAATTGGCGCACCTTGGCTTCACCGGAGTGCCGCCACTGACTCCTCCAAAAACGGCGAAGATCCGAGCGGCGCTTCCCACTTTCGCATCGGCGTCCCGAACTCCGCCCCGGCTGACGCGGTTTACCGTACTCGTGCGACGGTCGCCGGCGAGCACGTGGAAAGACGCCGATATCGTGCCCGAATCGGCTCCGTTCGGCTTCGCCGGAGTGCCAGCACTGGCTCGGCGAAAGACGACGAACATCCGAGCGACGGTTCTCACTATTGCGTACGCGTCGCAAACCCCGCCCCGGCAGACGCACTTTGCCGTACTCGTGCGACGGTCGCCGGCGAGCACGTAGAAAGACGCCGATATCGTGCCGGAATCGGCCCCGTTTGGCTTCGCCGGAGTGCCAGCACTCACTCGGCCACAAACGGCGAACATCCGAGCGGCGGTTCCCACTTAGCCGTCGGCGTCCCGAACTCCGCCCCGGCAGACGCGGTTGCCGAGCTCGTGCGACTAGCGACCGCGAAGCCGTCTCGCGACGCCGCTTTCGTGCGCGGCTCCCACTGCGACCTGGGTCACCCGAGGTCGACGAGCAAAAAAGAATGTCGAAAAAAAATTTTTTTTTTTTTTGCGTCTGCCGGGGTGCCCCTATAATAGCAGCGATAAGCACCCAGACCGCCATGGGTCGCTCGCCCCGGCTGACGTGGTTTTTCGTTTTCCTGCGGTGGTCGTCGTCAAGCACGTCCAAACACGCCACTTTCGTGGGCGCATTCGCGCTCTTTCGCTTCGCCGGAGTGCCAGCACTCACTCTGCCAAAAACGGCGAACATCCTAGTGGCGGTTCCCACTTTTGCGTCGGCGTCGCCAACCCCGCCCCGGCATACGCGGTTTGCCGTACTCGTGCGGCGGTGGCCGGCGGGCACGTCGAAAGACACCGATATCGTGCGCGAGTCGATGCTTCTTGGTCTCGCAGGAGGGCCGCCACTCACTCCTGCAAAAACGGCGAAGATCCGAGCGGCGCTTCCCACTTTTTCGTCGGCATCGCAAACCTCGCCCCGGCAGACGCGCTTTGCCGTACTCGTGCGACGGTCGCCGGCGAGCACGTCGAAATACGCCGATATCGTGCCCGAATCGGCCCCGTTTCGCTTCGCCGGAGTGCCAGCACTCACTCGGCCAAAAACGGCGAACATCCGAGCAGCGGTACCCACTTAGCCGTCGGCATCCCGAACTCCGCGCCGGCTGACGCGGTTGCCGAGCTCGTGCGACTAGCGACCGCGAACGCGTCTCGCGACGCCGCTTTCGTGCGCGGCTCCCATTGCGACCTGGGTTACCCGAGCTCGACCAGCAAAAAAGAAGGTCGAAAAAAAATTTTTTTTTTCTGCGTCTGCCGGGGTGCCCCTATAATAGCAGCGATAAGCACCCAGACCGCCGTGGGTCGCTCGCCCCGGCTGACGTGGTTTTTCGTACTCCTGCAGCGGTCGCCGTCAAGCACGTCCAAATACGCCACTTTCGTGGGCGCTTTCGCGCTCTTTCGCGTCGCCGGTGTGCCAGCACTCACTCTGCCAAAAACGGCCAACATCCGAGCGGCGGTTCCCACTTTTGCGTCGGCGTCGTAAACCCCGCCCCGGCAGACGCGGTTTGCCCTACTCGTGCGACGGTCGCCGGCGAGCGCGTCGAAAGACGCCGATATCGTGCGCTAATTGGCGCTCCTTGGCTTCTCCGGAGTGCCGCCACTCACTCCTCCAAAAACGGCGAAGATCCGAGCGGCGTTCTCCACTTTCGCATCGGCGTCCCGAACTCCGCCCGGGCTGACGCGGTTTACCGTACTCGTGCGACGGTCGCCGCCGGGCACGTCGAAAGACGCCGATATCGTGCCGTAATCGGCCCCGTTTGGCTTCGCCCGAGTGCCAGCACTCACTCGGCCAAAAACGGCGAACATCCGAGCAGCGTTTCCCACTTTCGCATCGGCGTCCCGAAGCCCGCCCCGGCAGACGCGGTTTGCCCTACTCGAGCGACGGTCGCCGGCGATCACGTCGAAAGGCGCCGAATTCGTGCACGAATCGATGCTTCTTGGTCTCGCAGGAGGGCCGCCACTCACTCCTGCAAAAACGGCGAAGATCCGAGTTGCGCTTCCCACTTTTTCGTCGGCGTCCCGAACTACGCCCCGGCTGACGCGGTTTACCGTACTCGTGCGACGGTCGCCGGCGGGCACTTCAAAATACGCCGATTTCGTGGGCGCATTCACGCTGTTTCGCTTCCCCGGAGTGCCAACACTCACTCTGCCGAAAGCGGCGATCATCCGAGCGGCGGTTCCCACTTTTGCGTCGGCTTCGCAAACGGCGCCCCGGCAGACGCGCTCGTGCGACGTACTCGTGCGACGGTCGCCGGCGAGCACGTCGAAAGACGCCGATATCGTGCTCGAATCGACCCCGTTTCGCTTCGCCGGAGTGCTGCCAGTCACGGCGCAGAAAACGGCGAACAAGTGTTTTTTTTTTTTTCCTAGAATTTGTGTTATAGAAGGCACATTTGATATCGGACGATAATTTTCAACTTTATCACGCGCACCGATTTTCGTGTAGAGGTTTGCAAGTTTATGGGAATTTCTCCACTTGGAATAATGCGATTTAGTAGTACTACGAGAACTTCATGGATTTACTCAAGGGTACGGGGCAAGTCAGTTACGTCAACACCTGCAGATTTTTTACACTTCAAACTGAAAATTGTTGGTTGTGAGTCCTCGTGTGATATTAAAGGCCGATTCGCTAACACATAGAACAAAGAAAGAAAGGAAGAAAAAACGCCCGCGCTCGCTCAAGAAACCTGGGTTCGCAACAAGTGGCAACAACAAGCAACCGAGCGAGTGCGCCAAAACCCGTGGCGGCCGAACAAACGCGAAGTCCCAACCGCGTCAGCCGGGGCGGCACGGGACAGGAAAAATCACTTCAGCCGGGGCGGCGGGGCACCGAATAAACCTCGTCACCTCGTCGCAGGATAAAAGAGGAAACAAAAAGTCTAAACAGCGTCTGCTGGAGCGAATGCGTAATAAAACAACAACAACAACAAAAAAAACACCCGCGCTCAAGAAGTCTGCAATCCTCACAAAAGGCGACTGTGACCGAGCAGCGTCAGCCGGGGCCGTGCGGAAACGGAAAAACCGCGACTACCGGGGCGTCGAGGCACCGAAAAATCCACTTCAGCCGCGGCGAAAAAAAAAAACAAAAAGAAAGACGGAGGGGGGGGGGGAACCACGTCTGCCGGGGCGAAGGAAAAAAAAACGCGTCTGCCGGGGCGAGCCCGGGTGCGGCACCACCGGGAAAACTGTGGCAAACAGACATGGCGATCGAGTGAGTGGGCCGCCAGCCAGGCTCAGCCAAAAAGTGCAAAGTCCGAACTGCGTCAGCCGGGGCGGCAAAAACCGCGTCAGCCGGGGCGGCGCAAAAAACCGCGTCTGCCGGGGCGGCACGAAACCGCGTCAGCCGGGGCGGGGCGAAAACTGCGTCAGCCGGGGCGAAAGAAAAAAAAAAACGCGTCTGCCGGGGCAAGCCCGGGTGCGGCACCACCGGGAAAACTGTGGCAAACAGACATGGCGATCGAGTGAGTGGGCCGCCAGCCAGGCACAGCCGAAAAGTGCAAAGTCCGAACCGTGTCAGCCGGGGCGACGCAAAAACCGCGTCAGCCGGGGCGGCGCGAAAACCGCGTCAGCCGGGGCGGCACGAAACCGCGTCAGCCGGGGCGGCGCGAAAACTGCGTCAGCCGGGGCGGCGCGAAAACCTCGTCAGCCGGGGCGAGCGAAAAGGGGGGGGGGGGAACCACGTCTGCCGGGGCGAAAGAAAAAAAAACGCGTCTGCCGGGGCGAGCCCGGGTGCGGCACCACCGGGAAGACTGTGGCAAACAGACATGGCGATCGAGTGAGTGGGCCGCCAGCCAGGCTCAGCCCAAAAAGTGCTAAGTCCGAACTGCGTCAGCCGGGGCGGCGCGAAAACCGCGTCTGCCGGGGCGGCACGAAACCGCGTCAGCCGGGGCGGCGCGAAAACTGCGTCAGCCGGGGCGAGCCCGGGTGCGGCACCACCGGGAAAACTGTGGCAAACAGACATGGCGATCGAGTGAGTGGGCCGCCAGCCAGGCACAGCCGAAAAGTGCTAAGTCCGAACTGCGTCAGCCGGGGCGGCAAAAACCGCGTCAGCCGGGGCGGCGCAAAAAACCGCGTCTGCCGGGGCGGCACGAAACCGCGTCAGCCGGGGCGGCGCGAAAACTGCGTCAGCCGGGGCGAAAGAAAAAAAAAACGCGTCTGCCGGGGCGAGCCCGGGTGCGGCACCACCGGGAAAACTGTGGCAAACAGACATGGCGATCGAGTGAGTGGGCCGCCAGCCAGGCACAGCCGAAAAGTGCTAAGTCCGAACTGCGTCTGCCGGGGCGGCACGAAACCGCGTCAGCCGGGGCGGCGCGAAAACCGCGTCTGCCGGGGCGGCACGAAACCGCGTCAGCCGGGGCGGCGCGAAAACTGCGTCAGCCGGGGCGAGCCCGGGTGCGGCACCACCGGGAAAACTGTGGCAAACAGACATGGCGATTGAGTGAGTGGGCCGCCAGCCAGGCACAGCCGAAAAGTGCTAAGTCCGAACTGCGTCTGCCGGGGCGGCACGAAACCGCGTCAGCCGGGGCGGCGCGAAAACCGCGTCTGCCGGGGCGGCACGAAACCGCGTCAGCCGGGGCGGCGCGAAAACTGCGTCAGCCGGGGCGAGCCCGGGTGCGGCACCACCGGGAAAACTGTGGCAAACAGACATGGCGATCGAGTGAGTGGGCCGCCAGCCAGGCACAGCCGAAAAGTGCAAAGTCCGAACCGTGTCAGCCGGGGCGACGCAAAAACCGCGTCAGCCGGGGCGGCGCGAAAACTGCGTCAGCCGGGGCGGCACGAAACCGCGTCAGCCGGGGCGGCGCGAAAACTGCGTCAGCCGGGGCGGCGCGAAAACCTCGTCAGCCGGGGCGAGCGAAAAGGGGGGGGGGGGGGAACCACGTCTGCCGGGGCGAAAGAAAAAAAAACGCGTCTGCCGGGGCGAGCCCGGGTGCGGCACCACCGGGAAGACTGTGGCAAACAGACATGGCGATCGAGTGAGTGGGCCGCCAGCCAGGCTCAGCCCAAAAAGTGCTAAGTCCGAACTGCGTCAGCCGGGGCGGCGCGAAAACCGCGTCTGCCGGGGCGGCACGAAACCGCGTCAGCCGGGGCGGCGCGAAAACTGCGTCAGCCGGGGCGAGCCCGGGTGCGGCACCACCGGGAAAACTGTGGCAAACAGACATGGCGATCGAGTGAGTGGGCCGCCAGCCAGGCACAGCCGAAAAGTGCTAAGTCCGAACTGCGTCAGCCGGGGCGGCAAAAACCGCGTCAGCCGGGGCGGCGCAAAAAACCGCGTCTGCCGGGGCGGCACGAAACCGCGTCAGCCGGGGCGGCGCGAAAACTGCGTCAGCCGGGGCGAAAGAAAAAAAAAACGCGTCTGCCGGGGCGAGCCCGGGTGCGGCACCACCGGGAAAACTGTGGCAAACAGACATGGCGATCGAGTGAGTGGGCCGCCAGCCAGGCACAGCCGAAAAGTGCTAAGTCCGAACTGCGTCTGCCGGGGCGGCACGAAACCGCGTCAGCCGGGGCGGCGCGAAAACCGCGTCTGCCGGGGCGGCACGAAACCGCGTCAGCCGGGGCGGCGCGAAAACTGCGTCAGCCGGGGCGAGCCCGGGTGCGGCACCACCGGCAAAACTGTGGCAAACAGACATGGCGATTGAGTGAGTGGGCCGCCAGCCAGGCACAGCCGAAAAGTGCTAAGTCCGAACTGCGTCTGCCGGGGCGGCACGAAACCGCGTCAGCCGGGGCGGCGCGAAAACCGCGTCTGCCGGGGCGGCACGAAACCGCGTCAGCCGGGGCGGCGCGAAAACTGCGTCAGCCGGGGCGAGCCCGGGTGCGGCACCACCGGGAAAACTGTGGCAAACAGACATGGCGATCGAGTGAGTGGGCCGCCAGCCAGGCACAGCCGAAAAGTGCAAAGTCCGAACCGTGTCAGCCGGGGCGACGCAAAAACCGCGTCAGCCGGGGCGGCGCGAAAACCGCGTCAGCCGGGGCGGCACGAAACCGCGTCAGCCGGGGCGGCGCGAAAACTGCGTCAGCCGGGGCGGCGCGAAAACCTCGTCAGCCGGGGCGAGCGAAAAGGGGGGGGGGGAACCACGTCTGCCGGGGCGAAAGAAAAAAAAACGCGTCTGCCGGGGCGAGCCCGGGTGCGGCACCACCGGGAAGACTGTGGCAAACAGACATGGCGATCGAGTGAGTGGGCCGCCAGCCAGGCTCAGCCCAAAAAGTGCTAAGTCCGAACTGCGTCAGCCGGGGCGGCGCGAAAACCGCGTCTGCCGGGGCGGCACGAAACCGCGTCAGCCGGGGCGGCGCGCAAACTGCGTCAGCCGGGGCGAGCCCGGGTGCGGCACCACCGGGAAAACTGTGGCAAACAGACATGGCGATCGAGTGAGTGGGCCGCCAGCCAGGCACAGCCGAAAAGTGCTAAGTCCGAACTGCGTCAGCCGGGGCGGCAAAAACCGCGTCAGCCGGGGCGGCGCAAAAAACCGCGTCTGCCGGGGCGGCACGAAACCGCGTCAGCCGGGGCGGCGCGAAAACTGCGTCAGCCGGGGCGAAAGAAAAAAAAAAACGCGTCTGCCGGGGCGAGCCCGGGTGCGGCACCACCGGGAAAACTGTGGCAAACAGACATGGCGATCGAGTGAGTGGGCCGCCAGCCAGGCACAGCCGAAAAGTGCTAAGTCCGAACTGCGTCTGCCGGGGCGGCACGAAACCGCGTCAGCCGGGGCGGCGCGAAAACCGCGTCTGCCGGGGCGGCACGAAACCGCGTCAGCCGGGGCGGCGCGAAAACTGCGTCAGCCGGGGCGAGCCCGGGTGCGGCACCACCGGGAAAACTGTGGCAAACAGACATGGCGATTGAGTGAGTGGGCCGCCAGCCAGGCACAGCCGAAAAGTGCTAAGTCCGAACTGCGTCTGCCGGGGCGGCACGAAACCGCGTCAGCCGGGGCGGCGCGAAAACCGCGTCTGCCGGGGCGGCACGAAACCGCGTCAGCCGGGGCGGCGCGAAAACTGCGTCAGCCGGGGCGAGCCCGGGTGCGGCACCACCGGGAAAACTGTGGCAAACAGACATGGCGATCGAGTGAGTGGGCCGCCAGCCAGGCACAGCCGAAAAGTGCCAAAGTCCGAACCGTGTCAGCCGGGGCGACGCAAAAACCGCGTCAGCCGGGGCGGCGCGAAAACCGCGTCAGCCGGGGCGGCACGAAACCGCGTCAGCCGGGGCGGCGCGAAAACTGCGTCAGCCGGGGCGGCGCGAAAACCTCGTCAGCCGGGGCGAGCGAAAAGGGGGGGGGGGAACCACGTCTGCCGGGGCGAAAGAAAAAAAAACGCGTCTGCCGGGGCGAGCCCGGGTGCGGCACCACCGGGAAGACTGTGGCAAACAGACATGGCGATCGAGTGAGTGGGCCGCCAGCCAGGCTCAGCCCAAAAAGTGCTAAGTCCGAACTGCGTCAGCCGGGGCGGCGCGAAAACCGCGTCTGCCGGGGCGGCACGAAACCGCGTCAGCCGGGGCGGCGCGAAAACTGCGTCAGCCGGGGCGAGCCCGGGTGCGGCACCACCGGGAAAACTGTGGCAAACAGACATGGCGATCGAGTGAGTGGGCCGCCAGCCAGGCACAGCCGAAAAGTGCTAAGTCCGAACTGCGTCAGCCGGGGCGGCAAAAACCGCGTCAGCCGGGGCGGCGCAAAAAACCGCGTCTGCCGGGGCGGCACGAAACCGCGTCAGCCGGGGCGGCGCGAAAACTGCGTCAGCCGGGGCGAAAGAAAAAAAAAAACGCGTCTGCCGGGGCGAGCCCGGGTGCGGCACCACCGGGAAAACTGTGGCAAACAGACATGGCGATCGAGTGAGTGGGCCGCCAGCCAGGCACAGCCGAAAAGTGCTAAGTCCGAACTGCGTCTGCCGGGGCGGCACGAAACCGCGTCAGCCGGGGCGGCGCGAAAACCGCGTCTGCCGGGGCGGCACGAAACCGCGTCAGCCGGGGCGGCGCGAAAACTGCGTCAGCCGGGGCGAGCCCGGGTGCGGCACCACCGGGAAAACTGTGGCAAACAGACATGGCGATTGAGTGAGTGGGCCGCCAGCCAGGCACAGCCGAAAAGTGCTAAGTCCGAACTGCGTCTGCCGGGGCGGCACGAAACCGCGTCAGCCGGGGCGGCGCGAAAACCGCGTCTGCCGGGGCGGCACGAAACCGCGTCAGCCGGGGCGGCGCGAAAACTGCGTCAGCCGGGGCGAGCCCGGGTGCGGCACCACCGGGAAAACTGTGGCAAACAGACATGGCGATCGAGTGAGTGGGCCGCCAGCCAGGCACAGCCGAAAAGTGCAAAGTCCGAACCGTGTCAGCCGGGGCGACGCAAAAACCGCGTCAGCCGGGGCGGCGCGAAAACCGCGTCAGCCGGGGCGGCACGAAACCGCGTCAGCCGGGGCGGCGCGAAAACTGCGTCAGCCGGGGCGGCGCGAAAACCTCGTCAGCCGGGGCGAGCGAAAAGGGGGGGGGGGGAACCACGTCTGCCGGGGCGAAAGAAAAAAAAACGCGTCTGCCGGGGCGAGCCCGGGTGCGGCACCACCGGGAAGACTGTGGCAAACAGACATGGCGATCGAGTGAGTGGGCCGCCAGCCAGGCTCAGCCCAAAAAGTGCTAAGTCCGAACTGCGTCAGCCGGGGCGGCGCGAAAACCGCGTCTGCCGGGGCGGCACGAAACCGCGTCAGCCGGGG